>NC_092312.1:69287988-69589238 GCF_036785885.1 Coffea arabica | reverse complement strand
AAAACTTTGAATTGAGCTTGACTGCTTAAAAGTCTGATTAGCTAGGTTAGATTCATTCGGACTCCCACTTGTTAATTTGTTTTTGCAAGGTAATAAATATATTTACAGGTCAATCAAATAAAAAATAGAAATTTTTTATTTTTTATTTTCTGCGACTTGGTATACTTCATTTGTGCTGATCATTTACCAATCATTGTGTCACACATGCAACTTTTCATCTGATCGCACCAAAACTCACATGCAGTACGTCCAGATCTCAATACTACCACATGATTTCCCAACACAAATTTCTATTTGATTAGCAATCTTGACGTGAAAATTTGTCCTTACACTGCTGGAATTTCTCTGTTGATGGAAACTGTGAGCTATGTCTATGATGCCTAGAAAGAAAGGCAGCTACTTTGTGAAACTATTCTAGTCCATGCATTGTCCGGTCCGGAACCGTTTCAGAAACAACGGCTTAGCAACAAAAGTTACTTTAAGATATCCTATAGCGGTTTCAGATTTCGATCTCATCATCTAGTTTGTAAACATATATAGCTTTTGATATTTGTGTGGAGTGGATAGGATGGAAACTTGTATTGGCAGAGTGGACCAAACCAAATCTCACAAGTTTCTTCTTGAGTATCTAAAATTGGGATTTTGTTCCTCTTCTTTTTTTTTTTTTTTTCACTCTAAACGTGATTTTGGAGGGATAATGGAAATGGGTTCGAATGAATTCCAAATACTGATCTCGGTGTGAGAATTTTAATTTGGGTTTACTTTCACACACACACATAGTGGTTATTAATATATATATAGGGTTGGTCCAGTGACCAAATAAATGTACTCTTTTTTCTATCATATATAAGATTCGAATTTTGGATCTGACAATTGAGTACCGGGGGAAGGGGTTGAAGGCGTGTGTGAGCGGGAATTGGTTTTCTTTTGTCCCAAAGTTGTATGCAAAATTCCAGAGGCGTACATCTGTTAGTATTCGTTTATTTCTTTTTTAGGACTCTGTGCCACAAAGTAGCCAGTCTCCCTGCCAGGTCACTTTGTGCGATGCTCTTGGAGAAGGTGTGCTCAAGTGATAGTAATCTGTATCACAGCAGTATCAATTTACCTCATAATAATTGATGTCGGACCAAAAAGAAGAATTCAATAATTGAAGATATTTTGGTCAGAAAGATTAATTAAGTTCATTGCTTGCAAACTCAACAAATTTCAACGAAATCAATGCACAGAAAAATGCAATGAGAAATGTAGTCAAGGACTCAAGGCCACGCTTGAGGGGCATTCCGCAATACGTACATTAGTTTGCTTGAATGAGTTGAGTTGTATCGTAGACTTGTAGTCTGTGGATGAGAATGCTTGCAAGCTCAGCCATCGGACCCGGGAATGGACTTCTTTTTCATGCCATTCAAAGAATCTAAGCCAAGACGCCATCCAAGCTATAAATGAGAAAAAAAAAAAAAATGAAGCAATGGCTTAATTAGATTGCTTGTCAACTCTTTTTAACAGATTAAGTTGCTATGATCATGGTGATGTCTACGTTATGATGTAAGAAGACCTACAACAAAAATACTGAATTGAAAGTGCTCAATTATTCAATCTCAGCAAATCAGATATGCAGGTGTGACACCACAAATGCAGCTACACTTTTTCGAGGGGCAAATCTAAAAATTGGGTAGTGTCCTTTTGGCCCTGATGATCTGTACATAATGACAACTCTTCCACGAGAGTCTTTTCAAAAGTAATCCATGGACAAAGACCCTCGTGTCTCAAGCACTTATCCTTCTATAAGTTTTTTTTTTTTTTTTTTTTCCTTTTTTCCCCCTTCTGATTAGGGTCTCAATTCATGGGAAGTGTGGATTAGATCTCAATAGTAATAGATTAGCAGTATTGGGAATCCATTCAAGTTTTGTTTGGCATGGTTCTCTCAATGTACCATGGAACCACAACTTTATGTTTGTAAAAGAATCACCATTCGTTTGTTTGTCAAGGCCCGATTTTGATACCAGCAAGTTGGTATCTGAAACTTGAAGGGTGAAAAAAAAAGGAATAGTGACAACATTTGTACTTGATTTCACGGGCAAAATATTCCACAGTGAACTGTAATAATTTCTTGGTATATGCAATCATCATTTACCGCAGTGAAAACAATTAGGATTACACACCAGTCGTAGAGAGCTTTAAAAACGTTCAAAAAAATAGAAAAACGCAGTCCCAAAGATACAATAGAGATGCATATATCAAATTGAAAAGGGCCAGAAAGTGAAAACATGTACAAAGCTAGATGCAGCATTGAAATCATCTTTCTGATGAACAAAGCTTAGGAAAAACCCAAAAGTAAAAGTATCGTGCTCCTTGAGAAGACATCCTGTAGTTTCACCACAACATTTTCTCCAGTGCGCAGTACATATCATGCGTGCGTATATGGTATTACCTATTTCCTCTAAATTCACTATTGCAGATACAACAAAGTAAGCAAATTAACAAAAGTAACCTCGCAGAAGGTCAAGTTGTTCATCAAGCGATGCTAATCTTCTGACATGGAGAACCTCGACTATCCTCTTTAAAATGTCTATCCTTGTTGGATGGACACTTAAAAAGCAATAGAACACCTATTGCCATGCACCGATTCTTTTTACTCCAGAAAAATTCTGATTGATCCTTAGCCGTGGCTGAAGAAACGAGTCATGAAAGTTTGAAAAAAAAAAGGTGTTCATACACTATCAAAGTAGGCAACATCTCCTTAGAGTGGTTGAAGTTCTTGCTCAGGTACAGCAGCATCCACAGGCTTGTATGCAACAAGTGATTGTTGCCTTCTCCACATAATCCATGCTCCAGAAGCAGCTAATCCAAGTACTATTATAACAAGAAAAGCTACAAATATAATGAAGTAATTTTGCAGCCACCACGTCCTGAGAGTACCAGCATAAACCAATAGTGAATGAGTTAAAAAAAAAATGGCCCAAAAAAAAAAAAAAAAAAAAAAAAGCTGTGTCCGGGCAATGTGAGAGACAGAGAGAGATTCGCTATCCTCCAAGAATTCCCAGAAATGGCAAGCAGAAGAGCTCACAGGATGTAAAATTTTACCAACCACCCTGCAAACTAGACTAGTCCTCGTAATCACACTTCTTGTTGGAAAAAAACTCAAGATTGGAGAGTACAGTTAGACAAGATTTGATCATTTTCAAATTCACACTCAATGTGGTTTACGATTACGTCGTCATTTCCATATTAAAACTTCTGTTAAGTTACTGTAGTTTGTTGTTTGTCTCACAAAGAGATATAAGTTTTTCAACAAAATATAGCAATCATGAAGCAATAAGAATTGATGCACTGCACCGTTTCTTTAGATAATTTTGAGTTTCACAACATAAACTGACCACCAAGTTTGCCTTTTCAAGTATAACTATCCGTTTGCCAATCCATATGTCTGCATGTGTGTGGGAGGACGACTAGAGATTGAAAAATGAGTGGGTCTAAATCTAATTCTCGGTAAATTCACAGAAAGGTTAGTTTCAAAAACCTTATTAGCAGCAGAATGTAGAAGTGAAAATCCTGAGCTATATACACACTATGTGAAAGAAAAATACTCTCTATTGTTGAGTGCACCAAGGCATCTTACAGCTCACCAAATTAACAACAGCTAATATGGAAGAGAATTGTCATATGTGTGGTCAGAGACAGGCCAACAGAGATGAAGCATTTTATTAGCAATGAAGTGCCAAAAATTTTCAGTCACTTATGGAAATTATACAGTAGAAAACCCAAATTATGGACCCCAAAAAAAAAAAAAGGTAACAAGCAAAAACATATCAACTAAAATCATGAGCAATGCAAAGAACCAAAGTGTGTAATTTCCAATACATGAATATAAATTATCCAATCCCCCTCCCCCCCCCCCCCCCCCCCCCAATCCCCAAAAAAAAAAAAAAAATCCCCAACCTCTTTCACACAATGGCAGGAACTTTTTCTTCCATTCCAGAAAGCAAAGCTGTAGGAAATGACAGGCGATGAATATCGTAAATTAGAACTACCCAAGGTACAAGAAGCGTATCTTCGAAACTGTGACTTACGAGAATCATCAAATGTCAAAATTAAATAGCTTATAGGTCAAGCCTCTCAAAGTTTTGCTTCAAATGAGATGCAAAAAATTAGCTTCTGTATCCTTGAATAACCCCAACCCATGATCCACAATCGTAAAAACTTAATAGCAAAGAAAAAACAGAGAGATGTAATCACAAAATGATAAAAGACAACAATGATGATAAACAGTGGGACAAATCAGGTTGAAAAGGAGCACAATGGTAAAGATGGGGCTACCGTCTTTGAGGAGGCTCAATATTCCACTCAAAAAATTTGTAATTTCCATACGTATCAGGAAGATGCACACGATTTTCTGCCAACCGCGATATTATATCCTGTTCAAACCAAATGCAATAACCAGAGCTTTATTCTCTATTACGAAAATCAAATCAATTATAAAACCACATAATTACCATTGCAGTTGCGTTGGACATGAAATCTGCAGACCCTGCAGGATATATAGCCCATCTAATAAGTGAATCATTTCCTTTGGATGTGAAATTAAGCAAGTGAACCTGCAAACACTCAACCAAGTACAAGTCAGTAACATCACTGCAGTGTGGTTATGAGCAATGAACTGTACAAGGCTAATATATGATTCACAAACTCAGAGCTAAATAACCTGTGAAGCATTGACATCTAACTCCTTTGCCATGTTTTGGGCAAGTTCTGGAATGTGAGGCTTCAAGTCTGAAATATTGACACTCAGTGACATATAAAATGTTATATGTCCAGCTCTAAACTCCCCTGCAAAAGGTACAACCACAAAAGAGATATCAACAAGGAATGCTTGACACAGTCTATCAGACAATAAAATGACGATCAACAACGATGCATTTCAATGAAAAACTAAAACTAAAACTAAAAGACAATTTAGGAACAGCAAAAATTTGGACAACCGTGGTAATCCAGCTTGTTAATTGTATAACCAGTTAACCACCAGTAGAGATCACAATATTACAAAAGAAGACATTCATGAGGATTGCGGGCCACAAAACCAGCACAGGGATTGTACATGTGGGTGACAATTCCAGTTTAAGTTGTTGGCATCTAAAGGTGCACTTTCAGAACAGAACCTTACATGAAAAAATAGATCGACACTCATATAAGAAGCGACAGATGAATCAAGGTTGAGGCTAACAAGAGACAAAATTAACGTTGAGGCTACAACTGGCAGCAATATGTAAAGACTTTCAGATGTCTATCACTAACTTTACGTACGGATGAAATGTTCAAACCAATCATTCAAGCTAGTTAAATTGTTGGGGCAAACATTGTTTCTGATACTTCATCTAGTCAACCCAAAAATCATCAACTTATTAGGTGCTTCTGGGGATCTACTGCAGTGAGACTGAGATACAATATTGGAGTGCATGACATTTAGAAAATGTCAAAGGGCAGGAGAGAATTCTAGAAGCTCAGTCTTCTTGAAATATAATTGCACAATGCACCAAAAAAAAAATATTACTAACTGTAAATGCATAGATCTCTCTCCTTATTATCAAAAGGGATGCTTGAAAATTGTCCAATAAGGCTTCAATGCATGAAAACTACAAAACAAAGTTAAGAATGAAAAGGTGGGCGACCTTTAAGTACATATTGGTTTTGCACCAATACTTCAAAACATTCCCAAATCACATTTAAAAAAAAAAAAAAAAAAAGAAACCAATGATGATCCAATTACTACCAAAATTTAGCCTTATAAAGGAGCATGAAACCATCATTTAACAAAGTTAAATCTCAAAGACACAACATCCTACCATTGTATAGTGGTTGATCTGCAGGAGCGGTCGCAGGAGACACATTAGAAGTGAAGTTAGTATTGTTCAACTCTGAGGGCAGAGGTGGAGGTGCATTGGATATGTGAAGCCTTTCCCATAAATGAGAACAATTGGTTTTCCAGAAACCAATCTTTTCATGTTCACGATCATATGTTACAAGAGTATTGCGCACAATAATTCCTGTAAAAAAGTCAGATGTATGGATGCTAACTGTAATACTAAGGATGTAAAAGAGAGCAAGCTTTTCCAGAATAGTTGCATGGGTAACGTATTATTCGCAAAAAAAATTATTTGATTGCATCATAAACACAATTTTCAACCTTCTTTTTATCTTTTCAACCACCTTTTTATCTCACATACAGCACATTACAAAAAGTGATGCAATGTTTTTCCAAAAAAAATTATCCCAAACAATCCCCTATCCGAACAAACTCACTGACTTGAGAAAGGGCTTTGGAGGAACATGTTAGAGCTCTGTACCTCCTAAAAGAGTTGTTGGATCTTTCCCATTCTGAAAGATCCCCAGGCAATATGCACCTCGCACTTTTGAATGCTTTAAGTGGGAAAACATGAAAAAACACCAAAATGGGGGAAAATATTAGTCATCACATCAGAAAGAAGTGGCGCAAGCATTAGTAGATACAAGAAACAGCAACTTTGCAGCAAAGTATGACAAAGGATGAAAAGTGGGCAAAATATCTACCCGGAACAAGTAATTTTCAGGGGTAAGAGAGAGCTTCTGTCCATTGCCAAATACCATTTCAACAGCAGGAAATGTTTTTGAGAGTTGTGACGCATCACTGAATCGACACAGGTTATTAGGTTACTACATGCTTCAAGAAGGTCTAAAAGACTTTATTCTAGAAACATTTATAATACCTTCCAGCACCAGAAAAGCAAGTGTCTTTGTAATTTGGATCTGGACCTTGGATCTGTTTTAACGAAGGGACTTCCTTCATTATCTGCATGCAAAATTTAAGATAGGATATTGTCAGCACGCTTTGGTCATAACCATAATTTATGAGAGCTTTTCAGCACAAATAAAATGAGTTGAGAAAATCCCACCACATGCTACAATTAGAAAAATGAAAAATGTTTGAAAAGGTCAGAAAGAGGAGACACACTCCATATTCGTAAGCAGGCACATAGTCTCATGCATGCACAGGGGGGAAGCACATAATACATGTGGACTAACCTTTAAAGAGATGATGACCTCAGGTTCATAAGGTCAATACCATTTCTTACCAGAATAAGGCAGCATGAAGGCTCAGATACTCAGACAACATATTTATCTATTATTTTGGGAAAGGGAAAGAGTTACACTTATTTTGCGAAATTAAGGGGGAGAAAAAGGAAAATCAAACAAGAATCTCATCATATCCAAGTGATACAATGGCAAACATGAATTGATACAGGCAACATTAAAGACTAGAAATGGAAAAAATATGATAAATTTTCATTCCTCTGAAGTCAGAATATAAAGGACCACAAGATTGTCTAAGTTAACATGTTGAAACTTATGCATTGTACTTTAACTCGTTTATTAGTATAGTATGAAAAATGTATAGTAATGAATTAAAACCATGACAAAGTACAGGACAAGATGGTGCATCACGCCCATGTGTCTTGAAGTAAGAGTTGTATGCAAAGATTGCATCACTATTAAACCGTGGCAAGCAAAACAGATTGCACATCTTAAAAAGAAAAATGGGGAAAAAAAATGGCAAACAACAGTACCAACAAGCATAGTCAGACAACAGAAGCTGACACTTACAGCAGCTTTGAATGCTTTAAATGCTTCTTCTGGTAGGTAAGCATATGTGGTACCACTATCAAGTACAGTTCCATGTTTTCGATCAAAAACCTGTCGTTCTAAACGCAATGCCTTTCCAGCAACATGTATCTCCTTCAGCTCGATGTTGTAGTAAGGACTGTTGCCATCCCAAGACTAGAGTAAATGTGTGAGATGTAAAAGTGCATGTGTTAGGAGAACACCTAACATTTTGATTAATAAGTTAAGTATTGATGAATGTACCTGCGCTCAGGGTCTGAGCGGGTATAGACCATGTCAGCAGGAGGTGAAATTCCACCAAGGACCATTGCACCTCCTCCGACATCCATGCCTCCATAACATAAAGAAAAAGAATCACTAATGACACCTTTTCCAACAAGTTGATCGACAATACTGAGATCTCCACGACCCAAGCCCATTATGCCATCAGCATGCTGACTATATAAATCACCAGTTTCCATATTTTCACAGCCAAATACTGCTCGCTGAGGTGAAAGTTCACTTAGGTTACCAAAGGACACGATATCCTCCCCAAGGATCCCACTGCTGGAACTCATTTCTGCATATTGCCTATCATAAATACAGTTCTCTCTCTCACTGTCGCACTTGCACTCAATGTTGCATTTCAAGGATTGATAGCTAGTAGACAATTCTGGCTGAAACCTCGGGTCCTAATGGTCATGAAGATAGAGAGAAAGCAATAACGATCAACTCTAATTGCAATATCCATATTTTTAAAGCTCAATATATTCCACTCAATTTCCCCAAATAAGCAAACGAAATCATACACCACAAAATAACAAATCTCGATGCACAAGCACAAACAAACACAAAGTAAATGGCCAATCATGATATTCTGGCATTTCCTGGCCACCTACTCTGGCAACCACTACGCCAAAACTACGTTCAACAAGAAGATATTTTGTTTATTTTTGGCCTGTAATTGCAACCGGATGCATCAGACGTCACACAAAAATCTCAACTTGATACCAAATACCGTTATAAACTATTGTCTCCAATTCATCATAACTGAACGACTCCATCTATATGTTAATAAAAAAAAACACAAAAAGAAAAGAAAAGAAAAAGTCTCAATGACATAAAGTGAATGATTAACCAATACTCAAGCACACAAAACCTTTCAATTGTAACAGAAAAATAAAATAAAATAAAATAAAATGAAAAGGCATTCTCATCTATTCAAACGTAACTGATTGACTACGTGAATTAACTGAAACTTAGCTGAACTCACCTGATGCTTGCCGCACTGTTCACAAGTGGAACAAGGCACATAAGTAACAGTACTCCCCGTATCCACTATCAGAGCGAATTCCTGCGGCGGCGTTCCGATCCACAACCGCGTCGTGTAATAACTGCATCATAAAACTCCAAATCAAACACTGATTTCATTTATCCGTGTTAAAATTCAGAACTCAAACGAGATAGTGGAGCTGAATTGAATTGAAGAGTAAGCCGAAGAACCGACCCGTTGAGTAAGAGATCATCGTGAAGCGACATGCGAGCGTTCGGGCGGCGGCTCTGGAGGTGGCGACGGGACTGTTGGACAGAAACTTCGTAAGAGGAGGAGTAGTGGTTGATCCGAGGAGGCGAGAGGAAAAGAGGGAGGAACATGGTGGTGTGGTGAGTATTGTCGGCAGTTCCACCTTCACCGCCGGAGTTAGGAAAAATAAAGGTTTTATTGAAATCCAGCTGCGAAATTTGAAGCGAGAAAACTGCGTCACCGAAGTTTAATACGACGACGTAGAAGAGGATCAGAATTATTGTCTTGACCGCCGGAGTAAATCTTGCCCGTGCCATTTGGTCGGGCGATTGAGAAATCAGAACTACCTAGTATGATAAGGTTCTTCTGCTTATTTCTCTGTATCTTTTTTTTTTTTTGTTTATTTTGAATTTAAAAAGAATTCTGGTCTTCGCCTATCGGGCTTGGTCCGGCGGGGCTAGTGGGGTAGGAGGAGGGAAGGGAGGTTGAAGAAGAAGCTGCCCCTAACCGAACGAAATGTTGACTTGGCAACCTTCGTGAGTGTTAACTGAAGGAAGGAAGGCATTATCAGCGCTTTTCTTCTTTTGTGTGTGTGTGTGTGTGTGTTTTTTTTTGGGATAAGTACTCATTACCCCCTATAGTTTTACATAATGTCAAATGATCTCTTTAAAGTTTTGAAATAATCACATAATCCTTTTGTGATTATATATATAGAGTAGAACATAGATGGAATGTATAATCAGTTACGATATTTATACTAAATGCACTTTAAAAACACATGTGATAAAATGCTAATATTCATATAACTCTCTTATTGATTGTATAAATATTCACTTAATCTCTCTTTAATTTTTGCATATATCTACATAATTTCACCTATGTTTTATATATGGTGGTTAAGCCATTGATTGATTTGACATTTAAAAAGGGCGCTATTGGTATTTCACCTAACAACCTTTCATAGGCTATTTTTCATCAAATTTTCACTTTACATAAAAATTATAGGGGGTGAAATGGATATTTTAAAATATTATGAAGTCGTGTGACAATAAATGAATCCATAGGTGGTTATATGTAATTTATCCTTGTTTGGGATATAGTGATATACTACTCATATTTGGATTTTTTTTTTCGGATTAAATATTGGGAGGGATTAGATTAATTGACTTAAATAATACAAGTGTAACAGATATTTTGATTTGCAGATTTGATTTATATATATTATTTTTGGGTGGAATTATTAATTGTTATTGAATTGAAAGTATAAAAATGTAGGTCTGTTTACTCTCTCTTGGCCACTGATTTTTCATTAATATTAACAAGTGTTGTATGATCTGTTACAACTTGGGACTAGATTTTTTTTTTTTGGGTCCTACTAAAAAACTTGTCTGGCATTGATACAGTAAAGGTATTGCAATCTGATACAAATAAACGAACTTGGAGGCTGGAGCAGTTATGTTATATTCAATCCTCTGCTGTTGTTGCATTTGTTATAATCTTTAATTTATAATCACATTATATTATATATATATTTTGTTCACAAATACAACAAATAATTGTGATTCTATACCAAATAGTATAACAAATAGGAAAAATCATTCAAAATATCTATCACATTACGCCAAATGAATTTTTTCATTTTTTACTTTTAAAATGGTAACTTTATGTTCCTTATAAACTCAAGTTGATTAAATTTAGTCCCACCTTAGATTTTCACTCACTTTTTACTCTAAATTCATCACATGATCCACACATAGGGCCTGTTTGGAACCTGAATTTTTTGGGAGTTTGTCTAAAACTTTACTGTAGTGCACTGTAGAAGTTTTTAAAAAAATTTTGTAGAAATTTTTGTAAGGTGAAAAATTTTGTAGAAGTTTTTGTAAGATGAAAAACTTTTTTTTTTCTCTTTCCCTTTCTTTTTCTTTTTCTTTTTCTTTCTTTCCTTTTTCTTTTCTTTCCTCTCCTTTTCTTCTTCTTTTTCTTCTTCTTCTTCTTCTTCTTCTTCCCCGTTACCTCCGCTACCCCCAGCTGCAACTCCACCTCCCGCTTCCCCCTCCCTACCGCCTTCCCCCTCCCTCCTCTGCCCCCCCCGCCGCCTCTCTCTGCACCACCCCTCTCTGCGCCGGATGTAGAGAGAAAAAAAAAGACAAGAGAGGATGATGGCAGGGGAGGAAGAGGGGGAGAGGGAAAAAAAAAAGACCGGCACCGGAAATTGGTGATGGAGCTGGCAATGGAGGTGGTGGTGGGGGAGGAAGAAGAAAAAAAGGGGAAGCGAATTTTTTTTTTTTTTTTGTGTTTTGGATATTTTAAGTGTGTAGGTTAAAATTTTTGATAAGTTTTTTGGGGTTCCAGTAGCAAAAGTTGTTAAAAAACTAGTTTTATACAAATTTGGTAAAAAACCAAGTTTCCAAACAGGGCCATAGTCATTTTTTTAAGGATAAAAATGTTACTATATCCTATTTGTATTTAAATAAATAACCCGATTTATATTCATTTTTGCTTTAAAAAAGTAAGATCTAATCGAATTATATTTATTTTTCCTAAAAAGGTGAGTTTGGACCCAATTCATACTTATTTTTTCCATTAAAGCAGTGGAATCTAACTTTTTTGCATATGAAAGATAATTGCATGTAAATCACATGATGATTTTAGGGGAAATAGTGGTAAAAAACTTAGGTTGGGAATATATATTGCTAACTTGAATTTGTAAGGGATATAAAAATGACATTTTAAAAGTGAATGAAGAAAAAATTCATTTACAAAAATGTGAAAGACTTTTTGAACAAATTTTCCTAACAAATATAATAATTGCAAAGAGCAAAACGAAATTACAGACTTATCTGCCCTAAGTTGCAAACAAACAATCTAGACAAAGAATACAATAAATAAAAATAAAGTAAGCATGCTTAGGGATGGCAATTGCGGGCACCTGTCCCGCAGAGGGCTAATAGGGGCGCGGGAGGTGGGGCGGGAAGGGGCGGATTTTTCCTCTCGGTTAAAAAACAAGGCCGGGGGAGGGGGGGAATATACCCTTACTCCATCCCTGCCCTACCATCCATTAGAAAAATTAGGGTCCTATTTGGTAAGTGAGTTTTTTGGATTTTATCCAAACTTTACTGTAACTTACTGTAGAAGTTGTAAAAAAATTTTTGAAATGTGTAAATATTTGGATATTTTGAAGTATATAGTTTAAAATTTTTGAGATTACTGTAACTAAAGTTGTTAAAAAACTTGTAACAAACAAACTTGACAAAAAACCTTGCTTGCCAAAAAGGTCTAGATTTATAGATGTATATGTGTGCGTGCGCGTGTGTGTATATATATATGAGTAAATCTTATATATACTGTCAGTATATACACTATCATCATTAGATGGACGACATATGATCAAAATTTTAATTTCAAATTCAAATTTTGAGCATGTGTCATGTATCTAACAATGATTATATATACACTAACAGTATATACAAGATTAATCCTATACATATATATAATTTAATTAGGTATAAACATATTGTTAGGATATATAACATTAATAATTATACATATATACTAATAAAAATTATTAATTAGTTATATTAAATTTACTAATACATTTATATTACATTTTTAATGGCAATTAAAGAAGGAAATTGAAGACTTAATGACTAATGGCATGTTTTGATAGAATGATTCTTAAAATTCAAAAGTGATAACTTAACTACTCTAGTTGTATTTATCTCATCATGTTGTTGGATTGTATTCAAATAACTTTTGTTTGATTGTTTTTATTGGTTTCAATTGTGAAATTATAATAAATAATGATTTGATTATATGTTGGTATTTTAAGTACTTGATTTTTGACAAAAAAATATTGATTACAATACAATTATAGGACACATTTTTATTAGTTCCCGCAAGTGCCTCGCGGGGACAACAGAGCGAGTCTGGGCGGGAAAGACTGGGAGGCATTGGGCTGGGGGACCACGCTGCCCCGTTGCCATTCCTAAGCACGCTACATCAACAGAACTAGCTAGAACATAATCTTTGGCGTAACTCACAATTTAGACTCAGATCCCATTTCCCAATCAGTGTGACCATCGATATCTTTCTCCTAGACGTAGATCCCATGCTTAAGATCTATGTGGGTGCTGTGCACCCGTATGGTCCGATGGTGGTTTAGTCCCCATCGATTTCCCGTGACCCTGTTGGGTCCCTCCCCTAGTATAGGCTAGATTAGGATTAGGAGTAGGTATAGATGTAGATGATGATAAGTGACCCAAAAAAAAAAAAGTAGATCCCATGCTACATCAACAGAGCTAGCAAGAAAATATATATTTAGGGTAACTCACAATTTAGACCTAGCATGGCCATCTTTCTGCCAATTTTTGCTTGGTTGTGCCATCTGTTTCCAGCCCACAACAATATAGTTCTTGAAGCCAGTGACAATGCAATACCTTGAAGGTCTGATCAACTTATGGAAAATGGCCTTTTTTTATACCGAGTAGTCCTCTAAACTTCACAAGTGTAGGGAAAGAGGAAGAAGAGATGGTTCATGGACTCATTTCCTAATTCTAATCCACAAAAAAACACAAGTAGCATTGTGAATCTATGTTAACATATTAATCACAAGATATATGAAAATTCCGCTACTGATATGAGAGTTGCGTTAGTTGGCGATTTATAAGAATTCTTATAAACTACCTATGATCTTAGAGGTATAATCTAATTCGTAATATGATCGGAGTCGAACCTACCTAAACTTTTTTGTTACGAAAAGAAAAAAAGATACACGAAATATATGGGAATATCATCTTTATGTCACACCACGTTATACTAGTCCACATGCAGCACAATATCTTGAAGAATTTCATAAGCAGTCATTGCAATGATCTGCCTGATCAACACGAGGAATTAGAGAATGAGATGGAATGGATGAACTAATTTAATAACTTCAGCTGGACTCGGTCTTCCACAGGGCATTTCCACTGAGACCATCAACAATATTAGCAATTGCAGTTTGTTTGGATAGAGTGTTATTTGAATTAATTACTGTAGAACTTTTTGTGATGTGATGTATGTGAAATAAAAAATTGGTTGGGAATATAAAAAGGTGAGTTGAGAAATGTGTTTATGATGCAAGCAAAATATATATTATTTGGAATAATATGGTATCCAAACAAACCATTTGTATATTACACCCCAACGCTCACTAAAGATTTTCAGAAAACATACTTGTTGGGATCATATTTGGATACCAATTGTCATACTAAAGGATGTACTGCTCCACTGCCAATAATGTTCTGAATAAAAGGTCTGATAAAAGCTCGTAATTTTGAGAACTTGGAATTGGATATCTGTCTTACTCCTTAAAGATTTGTGTGAAAAAAAATTTCATTGTAAGTGTTAAACATGTGCTATTTTGTCAAGAATTCATCTAAGGTCTCAAGCCAATGTACGTTATTACGAGTTTTTCTAATTCTCTATTGAGTTCAGCAATCATCTAGTTTTTCTTCCCTGTGAATTTAGAGAAAATTCCAAGATTATGATGAATTCTAAAATTATTTTTCAAAAGGGCAGATTGTGATGTATGTTTCCAGCAAGAGGAATCTTCGTATTCACAAAAATGTGAGCTTTTGAGGTGCTTGCATTTTTCGTTAAGCTTGCATTTTTCAAATGCGAGGTATAACCGAATTCACTAAGTTTTGATTCATATTTCATCTAAAAAGGACAACATTTTCTCATTTGTGGTTGCTAACTTTTGTTACAGAAGATGACAAAATCTATTGAAGAGAAACTTGAATTATTCAGTCAGATATAATTGATAATTGTTAGAGAAAGGAGGAAGAAATACATTCTCTTCTTTGGAGCAAAAGGTCTGCTTTCCTCGCATTTGAAGATTGCGAACTCTTAGATCTCACATTCCGCAAGTGTGAGGGCTCTTGGTGCAAGAAGCCGCCACAACAAATAATCCGTTTGTGGAATGATTTTTTAAATCCATCATAACGTGGGGAATTGCTCGTGAATTTAACTAGTAGAACCAGTCTTAAGTGCCGTAGCCGTAGTGATTTGAAATTTAGCTGCAGTCAAAGTCTCACGAGTGTAATGAAAACAAATGGCTCTGCATGTCCATTCATCTGCCTCGAGAGAAGGAATCCAAGAATGTTTCTATGACTTTTGCTTCATTGCTTGTGTCAATTTGTAACTTAATCCAAGCACACAGAGACACATATATGAATCAAATGATAATGACATGTTGCACTTGCGTTTAGTGATGATGGAAATGAAATTGACACTAACCACACTCCAGCCACACATAAAAAAAAATAATACAAGTAAAAACGAAAGGCCCCCATAAAATAAGTTGATGTATGCCTAATATAAATTTTTTAAAAATCTTTATTAGTAAATGGATAAGAAATGTAGAGGAAAATGAGTGACTAGGATCGAAAAAATCCATGTTTTAGAGGTTCTACCAAAATTCTGAACTTCAATAGTTAACTTTTCAATTGTGATGCAAATTGAAAGAAATAATAAGTTGGTAGTTGCAACTTACAAAGAAAAGTGTTATTAATGTTATATGCTCGCTCAAAAATCTCAAATTCTCCTTCCTTTCTCCACTTCTTAAGTCTCATTCCTCCAATAAAATAATACAGGTAAAAACAAAAGGCTCCCATAAAATAAGTTGATGTGTGCCTTATATAAATTCTTTTTTAGTAAATGGACAAGATATGTAGAAGAAAATAAGTGACTAGGATAGAAACTTATGCTTTAGAGGTTCTCTCAAAATTTCGAATTTCAATGGTTAACTTTTCAACTGTGATGTAAATTGAATGAAATAATACGTCGGTAGTTGCAACTTAGAAAGAAAAGCGATATTAATCTTATACACACTCAAAAAAAATCTCAAATTTCCCTTCCTTTCTCTTCATTTCTTAAATCTTATTCTTTTCTTACTCACAAAATAAGAAAAAAAATAACGATAAGCGATTAAAGTTAGGGGGTGAAAGTGTGATAAGGGTAGTATTTTAGGGTCAAAAAGCCAAGTTAACCCTTTTAATATGTACTGAATTACCCAAAGGGAAAAATGTAAAATTATCTAATTGAGTGCCAAGCGTATTGACCACTTCTATGCCTGGTTCGCGTGCATGCATACGAGTTTTGTGCTTTTAACGAATTTGATCTGCAGTTCACGGATTTTTTGTATATGGCAAGTTATTTTCTTTTCTTATCTTATCTTATGCTGCAAGAACTCATTTATTATTCCCCCTTCTTTCCATTTTTCTCTACGAGTTATATAGTGATTTAAAAAAATAGAAAGGAAATTAGAAAAAAAAACATTTTTGTGATAAATATAGAAAATTTTCCAAAAAAATGGCTATCTAGTATTCTCCAAAAAAACAAAAAAAAAATCTATTTCTTAATGATAGGAAAATTGAAGTTCTGTAAAATTTGACATCTAAAACCAATTTATATTAGCCATCGATTTTGTCCCTTATTTTTCAAAACCACTCTCCACCGTAGGATCGCTTTTCCATGTAGATAGAGCCTCTGCAGGTCAAGGATTAACCCCCAAGTAAACAGTTTTGGCCCTTCCAAAAATGGTGTTGGAGAAACTGCAGAAAGCCGAAAACAACAGCTCCACCAGATCCTGGGCTAATCTTCCTGAAAGAAATCTTTTAGGGTTATCAAGAACAAACTACATTCTTCCACTTTAATTCGTTTCCGAGCAGTCTGCAAAAGATGGCGTCAAATGGCAAACAAGAAAAGACCAATCAGCAATCTGCCATGGCCAGTTCTCAACTCCTGCAACCCCTTTTGACTACAAACCACCCCGAAATTCATCATGAAGTACAAACTTTACGACCCACATGAAGGAAAAACCCACAAGATTTATTTTGGACTTCCAAAATCAAGTTCTTACCTCACTCGTAATAACAAATTGCAGTATAAATCAAGGGCTTTCGCTTCAAGAAAGGGTTAGATTTAGTAGAGGAAGAATCTCCAGTTTCGCAAATTCTGAACTTGCATAACCCTTTCACTAACCATGTTATCCCGTTGCCCGGGACGTTTTGCTATGAGGTTGATGTTGCAACTTTTTCAGTAAATTCCTACTTCTCCTGATTGTGTTTTCTTCGTTTCTTTCCACCGTAATCGTGGAAATACCCACATTGACACGTATAGGTTCGGGGATGATGAATGGAGTTGGAACTTGGAGCACTTATTTGGTCCCTGTCGAGTTTAAGTTCAGAGTGGTGAAAAGTATGGTTTATATTCATGTCGAGGCGATGCTTTATTTTGTTTTCCAGGATGGAACTTTGTGATAGTTCGATTTTTTGGATAAAAAAATGAGAGATATTTTTGGGGGGTCGGGGTTGGCTTACCTGATTGAATCCGTTCATTTGGTTGAATCTGGGGAGAGATTCGGTAGGCAACTGCTGTAGTTTATAATCAAGATGATGATATTAGGGGTTACGGGATTCCAAGAGAGATTCTGTGGAAGGTTTACGGGTTTGATAGGTCTAGCTTTGAAAATTCTGACTGGAAATGGGCTTCGAAAAGCTTGGCAGGGCGAACATTGTTTGCCAGTGATGCTTCGCTTTGTGTACCGGCTGCTGAGGCTGGAGAGGACCTGGACGACTGCATTTGCTACTTCTTTCGGAATAGTTTTTGGAGGATTTATTCCTTGAGGGATGAGTGGTATAAATTGCCTGAAAGCCTTGGATGGAATGCAATTGAGGGAAATATGGAACAAATTGCCTAGAACATTTGGAGCATTGAAGATTCATGGAAGGCAGATATGGAGCGGCAAAGTGTGTGGATTGAACCTCCATGTGTTAAAGATTGACATCCTTTTGGTGTTGTATTTGTATGTTAGATGAATCGTAAAAAGTTTAGTTGCATTTTGCTAACAGATTAGAGCGATTTTAACCTGACTGGACAACTTTAATTGTTTTCTCTTCTAGTTCCTTGTTTGTGATGACATTAAAGTGTTTTCAATTGGAAAGGGTTTGTTTGGACAACTTTGATTTCAAATAAAAAAACTTACTTCACAAATTTCAATCACCTTTTTATCTTTCCAATCACCTTTTTATCTCACATATATCACATCACAAAAAGTGCTACAGTAATTATCTCAAATAAATCATCCAAATAAACTCTTATCCAAACAAACTCTTTGTTTCTCTCAGAAACCGTATGCATGAATTTACCGTATTCGTTTATTATGGCAGTTTATGTAGATTCAAGAATGTTTTCTTGATCTTTCAACTATGCCTCTGTCAACATAGTCTTGTAAGGTTATCGAATTGCGAAATTGTCAAAATGTAAAGTAACATGGTGTATGATGACTGATAAGGACAGCAATTTTCTTTCTGCCTTTGTTCCTTTTTTTCGTTCTCATTTCTGATCAAAGTGAACAGGAAATTTAGTCTCTTGATTGTTGTGGATTGACAAAATTCTTATGTTTTCAAGATTCATTTTTGGATTCAGTTATGACTTGAAGTTCTCCACTAATTTTCAGCCAGTTGTGTAGCACCATGATGAAGAAAAAGTACTTTGAAATGTATAGATCACTCATTCACCAACATTTTCCTTTCCATCACGAATTTTCAAACTTGAATCTTCTAAGTAATGAAAAAGAACTCTTCGAGATGTCTCCCTAGCACCTTCTGATTGATGTATTTTGGTGGTTGCAGAGACTATTTCGCCAGAGACATGTCCTTTTACCAGGGTAGTATGCACATCATAATTCATGTATGGTCAATCAAGTAATAGATCATTTGTTTTAAGCTATAGAAAACAAATAAACAAATAATCTTCATTAGTAAAAATGTATAGACCGAAAATTGATGTCATCTTTAAAAATTTGCCCTGCAGTGGTGTCACCTATTATGTGTTTCAAAATCAACCTTCCTTTTTGAAAGTCTTCAAGCTTTTGCTAAGTTGCATAATTCTCAAGCCAATACGGTGTGAAGTGAATACCAAGCACATATATGCTTTACTTGGGCTTCCATTTTTCCAAATAGCTTAATACAAATGCCACAATTAACAAAAAAAAACTCTTTTTGCTTCATAAGTTGGGGATAGGCTTTTCTATTGGGTTATGTGAGTTGAGTTTTGACACGTTCAAAATCAATTCACATAACATACCATTCTTTTGAACCTAATCTCAAGTCAGCTACACTCACAAGTTTGTAACTCCTGTTTGACTCAAAAAGAAAAAGATATGTCTTTCATGATAATGAAATTTAGTTAAATGAAACTATTAGAAAATTCATAAATGTTATATAATATCTAAATAAAATTGCAACAACAAAACAAAAAATAGTTTGAATTTCATGATGAGAAGTACTATAATTTACCAAAACATCCATAAGAGATAGAAAAAATATTTATCATAAAATTAGCCATTTAAAATACAATCACTATAGTACTTTAGTAGTGGATACCAAAAATAAATAATTAGATTTACAATATATATATGTACGTATGTATGTATACATTTCAATATACATATGTTAGTCGGGCCGAATTTTAAGTGTGTTAACCTTAGTATAGACCAAATTCAATTTACACTCATATCGAGTAGTAAAATATTTTAGTCCAACTTATTGCATTGCATAAGACTCAATCGAATAAATTTAAGACCGAACGGACTGAACTTAGGTCAGTCCAACCCAATTGACAAGCCCAATTAGAGATGTGTTTGTTAGATGTCACCATACTTTGAGTGGCAGCAAAGAGCCACTTCATAACAAAATTTCCCAAAATTTATCAGTTCTCAGTTTATGTACGATATCATAACAGTTGCAATTTTCTCTCCTTTGAAAAATTTCATTTTCTTAAAAAAAAAAAAAAAAACTTACCAACATCTTCACCTAGCGTCCTCTATTGCTCTTTAAAAAGGCCAGATTTTTGGAGTTCTTGTTTTTCGATTTTTTTTTGCCGTAAGGTATAGAATTTTGGTAAGGAATCTTTCTCGCCAAATACAACAGGATCCGTTTATTTTCTATACCTAGGGCTGCAAATGAATCGAGCCGTTCGCGAGCTCGATATTGAGTTGGCTCGAGTCGAAATCGAGTTCAAAATATTAAACCCGGCTTGCAAGCTCGAGTATATATATATATATATATATATATATATATATATATATATATATATTATTTTAAATATATATTATTTATTCTTTTATTTTAAGTATATATATATTTTTTATTTTAATAGTAAAATTACATATATATCCTTAATATTTTATTATTTATTAAAAAAAATTATTTTATTTATTTTTTAAAAAATAAAATAATTATTTTTTATTTTTTCGAGCTCGAGCTCAACTTTTAAATTGTCAGCTCGTCGAACTCAAGATCGAGTTAGAGTTCAATAAAATTAAGTCAAGATTCGGCTCGATTAGGCCAAAACTCGACTCGACTCAGCTCGTTTGCAGCCCTATCTACACCTAAACAAGTGGGAATATCCTTTTTGTTTTATTTTCAAATGACAAGCTGAGTGAGTAAAGAAAAAATGCTTTACTAAATTATTACTTTTTGTGAGAAACTTAGCTAGGAATTTTGACATTATAGATATTGCCTTTAAATGGTGATGTGGGACTAGTGTGGTATTTCCCTTGCTAGATGTAGGTCTTTAGCGACAAAAAAAAAAAACGACATAGCTAATACCCAATTTTATTATAGTTGCAAACAAAAGCCTTTTCTCATATCGACATAAACTCTTTAGTGTGGCCTTCACAAAGATTGTGAAGGAGATAATATTGAAAATTGAGAATGAAATGCTATTGTTCTATCATGATATAAGAGAGATTTGTGTTGATTAAGTTTAGAAGCATTGTCAAGTAATGAATTGTTTCAATTTTGAAGCTTTTAGATATGTACAGACAATAAATCGACAGACATGTAAGTATATTTGACCCTGTGTGAATACATGCCTTTCAAAATGTGACGCCCCGAAAAGGAGGGTTTTCCTTTTATATAAATCTTTGTTGGACGAGCGGAGGAACGCAGTTTTTAAACTTGAAAAAAGAAGAAAAAATTTTTCAAAAGAGGAAGGGGCCAAATCCGGCTGGAAATCCGGCCAGTTTCTGGCCAGATTGCCTTGCAGTTTTGAAAAAAAAAAGAGTTTTGCCTCTGCCTCGAATCCGGCTAGATTCCGGCCGGATTGTGACATGTCACAGTCGGTCAGAGGCTTTGACCGGCTGTTTCTTTCTTACTTATCCTATTTTTGGCCCAAAATATCTTCATTTTTCACCTGGCTTGACCGAGCTTCATAGAGAGAAAGCTCTCAAATTTCCTAGTTTCAATCTTTGCCAAAATCTTGAGTTTTAATCGATGATTTTGGAAAATATTTCATACAAGGGCTCACTATGGTGGTTTAAAGCTTTTGATGGATTGGTTTTGGAAGGGAAGCTCTAAGTTGATAGCTTTCTTGAATTTGAGATAAGTTGGATATACAAGTTTCCTTTTGTTCTAGTATTGGTTAATTAATGGTTTGTGGTTGTCATGTATGTTATGTTGTGGAGTATTTCATGGGTTGAAGGAATTTATGGTGAATTTCTGATTTATGAGGGGATTTTCTGATTTTATATTAAAATCATGGATTGGTCTTGGATTGATAGCTTGTTATGGTGTTAAATGAAGCTCTTGTGTATTAATTGCGGTTATTTGCGAAAAATTTCAGCTTGTGCGGAAAATTTCAGGTTAGGGTTTCAAATCTGTCTTGTTCTGACCGGATTTATTTGAGCATGTTAGAGGATGAATCAGGCTTAGGTTAAAACATGAAAGTTGTAGAAAATGGTGTTAGCTAGTTGCCTGAAAAATTTCAGCTCAATCCAAGTATTGTATCATGTGAAATGATCAAAATACCCTTGACTATCCATGAACCCTGTTTCGCGCCCAGATTTCTGTTTTCGTGGAAACTTCCATTTTTGACCATGAAAATGCATGATTTGGCTTTGTAGGTCTTCATAAGAAATGTAAGTATATGTCTTGGTTTCGAAACGCCATAAGATACACCTCATTCGGACTTCGGTAGCCTAAGTTATTTTCGTTTAACCATAGTGCGGTTAGCTAACCTATTTGTGAGATTCTGGTTTCATATATTGCACTTTTGACCTAGCTACACTACGAACTGGACTGAGTGGTCTTCATCAAAGTTATAGGCCTTTGTCTTAGCTTCGAAATAGTATAAATTACATTCCAATCCGATAAGCGTAGCCTCCGTTGTGTCCGTTACGCAAAACAACGTCAAACCTGTTTTCCTTTCCGAACTTTTCACTAGCTTGAATTTGTACTTGTACTACTTGGAGCCTATTGAACGGCTATTGAAATGAAATTATTTTGTGTGTGACTTTGGGATTGACTGACGGAAAAAGGAAGCCTTGATGGCCGGAAAAGTAAGCAAATTTAGGAGGAATGCTGTCCAATTTTTTAGGCCGTTTGGTTCTTTTAAGTTTGAGTTGCCTTTTGGTAGAACTGAAGGCCTTTTGGGTTATTTGAACCCTAGGTCTTCATGTTACCTTTTCGTTCCCAAAAATCATGTTTTGCACCTTGCATTAGTAATTATTTGGCGAGGCATACGACTAGCAGTCGAGCCTCACTTGTGCATTCTATTTACTCGATTTTGGATGTGGAATCTTCAATTGTTTTACTTTGGTTCAATTGAAAACTTTTGAAGTATCTGTACTTGAACTGGTGAGTGCACCACTCCCCTGAATTATTGCTAAACTGGTTTTCTGTACTTGCAAACTGCTATTTGAATGTCTTTCCTGACTGTTTATCTTGTATGAGACGAGGGTGTACTTTATCACACTCGTTCTCTTGCCTGTACTGAACGAACTGAAATCTATTACTTGTACCTGTTATATACTTGAATTTGTTACTTGCACTTGTTATGATGTCGTTTGGAAGTGTATCCAACGACCTTCCTGTTAAACTTAAGCTCAACTTCATGGAGAGTTAATTGAATCGAGTCAGCGAGGGCTTGGTCGAGGAAATTGACAATCCATGGGTGCCTGTTCCTGAGGAATCTATGGGTATTGGAGATTCTGAATTTCTGGTATACTCGAGTATTACCATTCCTGTTCCTGTTTGGCGTTCGGGCCCTGT
Source organism: Coffea arabica (assembly GCF_036785885.1). NCBI lineage: Eukaryota > Viridiplantae > Streptophyta > Magnoliopsida > Gentianales > Rubiaceae > Coffea > Coffea arabica. The sequence continues at coordinate 69,565,988 of NC_092312.1, read as the reverse complement.
AAGGGGTATGTTTGGTGAACGGGGTTTTGGCATTAAAGTGGTGTTCTATTGGACTGGTTCCTGTATTTGAACGTTGACGGAGAGTCAACGAGATTGGATCAAGTATAGCAACGGGGATTTGGCTCCTGAGAGCCACCTGTATCCTTTACATTGTGATATTCATTCATTTCTCGTATTTGATGTGAATATGTGCCTCCAAAATGCTTTCTCATGAATTCTACTGATTCTACTATTTATACTGTTGGTACCTCATTGAGTTTTTAGCTCACCCCGTTCCGTTATCCTTGTTTTCCTTACAGGGAACCATCTTTTGGAACTTCAATGTTTTGAAGAATGTGTTGAGCTAGGTAGAAATTCTCTTGTTCTTTTGGTATAGTTCCTTGACAATTTGGAAACCCTAAATGTATCTTAATATAATATTTCCTTTTGGATTTGTAAATTTGCTAATATTTTAAAGTGTTTCCTCTTATTTAGGTGACATACGGATTCGGGAATGTACATTCTTTCATAGCAAACAAAGTTTACTTGTATTTGGTTGGACTGAGACGTGGTAGCGGCCCCTTCCATTTCGTTTTAATTCTTGTAGTTTTATTCCGATTTTGATGGAGGTATGACTGAGTCCCGGCGAGAGTTGGGCAGGCGGTCCGCCGAACCCTTTGGTTTGCCTTAGGGTGAGATGGGGCTGTCACACAAAAACTTTCCTCTTGAATGGAAATTCTTTCATATTATTTCTTACTTTGTATTCGTTCTACTCATTTAGCATTTCTTTAAAAAAAAAGAAAAGAAAAGAGATATATAATTCAAGAGAAGATAAGAATATCATCTATGCAAGTGTAGTTGGCAAGGATTATCATGCAAATGTTAAGGGAATTCCACCTATAGAAGATTTTCTACTGTGGACATTCCCTTATAGGTTGGAAAAGTACGGCGTCCAAAGATAACCCTTAATAACTCTTAGAATTGAAATTTGTTTTTCATGTATAACCAAATTTCAATCTTTTTTATTTGGTTACTAAATGGGATGCTACTAATTAAGACAAGCCACATTCTAACAAACTCCTAACTCTCCAGATTGTGCAATATTCGTGTTTTTCTTGGAGAAACCTAAGAAAGACATGCAATAGCTAATCGGTTAAGTTGAGGACTAACTTGAAAGTTCAAAATCAATGACAAACATGTTTTGTGTAAAGAATTGATCAAGGAGAGCTATGCTATAAATCGGCGTGGCAAAGTAATAGTTGAGCTTTTACTTGTATCATATGAGTTATATTTACCCTTTTTATTGCATAAGCCATTAAATTGTCCATAATTTGTTTTTGCATCTTTTTATTTTCTCTTTCCATTATTTCCAGTACGGTACAATTAAATATAACTCGCGAAGGTATCAAATACAAAATTGTTCTCAAAGAATTTACTTTAGCAACTTAATTATCTCATGGATATAGCATGCATCATGCATACATGCAGTTCTTTACAAAATAATAAGATATTATATAGAAGAGACAATAGTTGACAAGCTTTAGAAAAATTTCCTAGAGATTATATTTGATTAGATCTCACTCTCTTTTCTCACTGAACTTATAGAGTATTGAACAACTTCAACAAGGAAATAACATCCACAAACTCACTTTTCATCAATATTTGGATGGTAAATCTTATTTACAAAACCAATTCAAAGAAATTTATATGGATAAGCACCTGGCAACTCCACCGCTACTCGACACATACCTCTTACTCCATTATAAGGAATTGACAAGAACAGGCTAAGTTCCAATAAGTAAAAAAGGCATTAACCTAAAAACAAGAGAAAGGGAGAATAATTGTGAAGCAATCAACTAAAGAACCTAGTCCTACCAAATTGAACTTTGTTTTTCATGTACAATCTAATTTTAATATTTTTATTTAGTTATCGTCATGGGATGCTACTAATGAAGATGTTGCTACATTCTACTGACTCCCTAACACTCCAGATTGTGTACACTTCTTGTTTTTTTTTTTTTTTGGAGAGACTTAGGAAAGACATGAAATTTCTAACCAATCTTGGAATTTACTCACACAACATGGTCATCATATGGAAGAAAATAGAAGTCATTACTTGATCGAATATGAGGGCTGTTTGTATATATTTATCGTTAAAGATGTTGTATACCAAATAAAAAGATTCCTTCGAATCTTATTATGGGTTAACTAGAGGAGCATTTTGAAAGTTCAAAATCAATGGTAAACATGTTTTGTGCAAAAGAGAGAACCATACTATAAGTGGGCATGGCAAATTAGTAGTCAAACTTGTAGCATGAGTTATTTTTAATTTTTTTGTTGCATAGGCCATTCAGTTGTCCATGAATTTGTCTTTGTACCCTTTCATTTTTTTTCTATTATTTCAACTATGATATGGTTAAATATAACTTGTGAAGGTATGAAATACATGATTGTTTTCAAAAAATTTATTTCAATAACTTAATTATCTCACAGATACAGCGTGCATCATGCGTACATGCAATTTTTTTTTTACTATTATAAGATATTATGTAGGATGGATAATAACTGATAACCTATAGGAAATTTTCCTAAAGATTATATTTTGATTAGATCTCATTCTCTTTTCTCTTTGAGCTTATAGATTATTGAACCCACTTTTCATCAACATTTGGATGGTAAATCTTATTTACAAAACTAATTCAAGGAGATTTACATGGATAAGTGCTCAGCAACTGCATCATTATCCGGTACATACCTCCTACTCCATTATAAGGAATTACCATAAGAGCAGGCCAAGTTCCAGCAAGTAACAAATACATTAGCCCTTAAACAAGAGGAAGGGTGATTGATTGTAAAGCAATCAACTAAAGAACCTGACCCCATTGGGAAAGATTAGTGAACAACTATGCTGGATTTTCTCTCAGATTATGATAGTTTAGTAACAAGAAAGGTTTAAAACTAAATTAAACTTCAAAATAAGTGGATATATCCTTTTGTAGTATTTTCAAATGACAATGATAAGTTTAGTGAGGAAAGAAGATTTTCTGAATGAATTGTTTTCTTTTGCTAGAAACTTAGTTAGAAATTTTGTTGTCATAGATATTGCCTTTAAATGGTGATGTGAGACAGTGGCATTTTCCTTGCTAGATGTAACTCTTTGGAGACAAAAAAGGAACTGTTGCCTACTTTTATTATTGTTGCAAACAAAAGTCTTTTATTGTGGTCTTCATACAAATTTTGAAGGAGATAATCTTAACAGCTGAGAATGAAATGGTACTGTTCTATCACAAAATAAGAGAAATTTTTGTGTTAATTAAGTTTAGAAGCATTACAAAGTAATTAATTCTTTCAATTTGAAGTTTTAGATACGTATAGATAGTAAATCCAAAAATTGGTAAGAATGTTTGACCCAATGTAAATACATGTCTTTTTTAAAACTTTAAGTTTTAATGATGAGATACATTGTTATTGATTGGTAAAGTGCTTTATCCAAATTAAACGCTTAATCAAACTAGATAACCATTATTCCGAAAAACCCTACTGTGTAAAAAACACAAGTTAAAAATAAAAAATAAATCTTGCTTAGGGTGTAGAATCATATGCTTTGAAGCGAGTTGCAATTTGCCAAAATTTTTTAGAATTTGACATTGTTTTTCATGTACAACCAAATTTTAGTCTTTTTATTTGGTTATCCTCATGGGATGTTACTAATTAAGGCATCGCTACATACTAACAAACCCTTAACACTGTAGAGTGTGTGCTCTTCTTTTTTTCTTTCTTTTTGGAGAGACTTAGAAAAAACATGCAATTGCTGACCAACCTTGAAATTTATTCACACAACATGGTCATCATATTGAAAAAAGTAGGAGTGATTACTTGATTGAATATGAGGGGCAATTTGTATTTATCGTTAAAGATATTGTTTATAAAAAATACAATGATTCCTTCATGTCTTTTTGTGGGTTAAGTAGACGAGCAATTTGAAAGTTCAAAATCAATGATAAACATATTTTGTACAAAAGGGAGTACCATGTCATAAGTGAGTGTGGCAAACTACTTGAGCTTATAGAATAAGTTATTTTTAGTTTTTTACATTTTTTGTTGCATATGTCATCCAGTTGTCCAAGAATTTGTCTTTGCAACTTTTTATTTTTTCCTTTCCATTATTTCTACTATGGCACGATTAAATATAACTTGTGAAGGAATATAATACATAATTGTTCTCAAAGAATTAATTTCACCAACGTAATATCTCACAGATATAGCGTGCATCATGCGTACGTGCAATTTCTTCATTTTAATATGATATTATATAGGACGGATAATAATTGATAAGTTTTAAGAAATATTCTTAGAAATTATATTTTGATTATATCTCAGTCTCTTTTCTCACCGAGTTTATAGATTGTTCAACAATTTCAAAAAGGCAATAACATCCCCAACACACTTTTCATCAACAATTGGTTGGTAAATCTTATTTACAAAACTAATTCAAAGAGATTTACATGGATAAGCGCCTGGCAACTCCATCGTTATCCGGCACATACCTCTTACTCCATTATAAGGAATTGCCATAAGTATAGGCCAAGTTTCAGCAAGTTTAGAAGACATTAACCTTAAACAAGAGAGCAGAGAATGATTGTAAAGCAATCAACTAAAGAACCTGGTCCTCATTGGAAAAAATTAGCGAACAGTTGTACTGCATTTTCTCTCAGATTATGATAGTGTGAGAACAAAAAGGGTTTAAAACTAAATTAAACTTCAAAACAAGTGGATATATCCTTTTTGTAGTATTTTCAAATAACAATGACAACTTTAGTCAAAAAAGAAGATTTTCCAAATGAATTATTTTATTTTGCTAGAAACTTAGTTAGGAATTTTGTTGTCATAGATATTACCTTTAAATGTTGATGTGAGATAGTGGCATTTTTCTTGCTAGATGTAGCTCTTTGGTAAAAAAAAACTAATGCCCACTTTTATTTGTTGCAAACAAAAGCCTTTTATTGTGTTATTCATATAGATTTTGAAGGTGATAATCTTGACAGTTGGAGTTGGGCAGTTCCTTGTTCTGGGCGCCCTTTGAGTCGTTTAACCGCTAAACTGAGGAATGTCAAACGGGACTTGCAAGTTTGGTCTCGTAAGCAGTTCGGTAACATTTTTGACGCGGTGAAGAGGGCGTCACTGGATCAAATGGGAGCAGTTGTGTCAGCCATATGACAGGGGAGGTGCAGGTTTGAGGTCGTTGAGGGATGTGTTCGACGCTTTCTCGATGAAACTTTGGTGGCAGTTTAGATTGCGGAAGTCTTTATGGGCTGAGTTTTTACATTGTAAATACTGCCCGAATTTCCACCCTTGCTCTGCGGACGTCTCGCCGGGGAGTTCTTGGACTTGGAAGAGATTGATATCTATTCAGGGGGTTGCTGAGCAGCAGATTCGCTGGGTCTTGTCCAATGGATCGGCAAGTTTTTGGCATGATGATTGGTTAGGACAAGGTCCTTTATGTCGCCAGGTCGACTCTTTCCAGGAATATGCAGTATCCGATTTCGTGGAGCATGGTCGGTGGAACGTGCAGAGGCTGTGCTCTGTGCTGCCCAGCTGGTGGGTGGGGCAGATCTTGTGTGTTGAACCTCCCGCTGAGACGCATTCGGATAGAATGGTCTGGTCTCCCAGTACCTCAGGGGATTTCTCCCTATCGTCGGCCTACCAAAGTGCTCGTGGGGTTGGTAACAGGTCTTGTCTATACTCCTCCCTCTGGGGTCAGGAATTGCCGAGTAATGTGTCCTTTTTTATGCTGCGTCTGCTGGGGGCTAGATTGCCAGTGATGGATAGTTTGCAAAAGCTTGGGGTTGTCGGGCCGTCTCGCTGTTTTTGTTGTTCCTTCCCATGTCAGGAGTCTCTGGATCATATTTTCTGCACTGGGGAGGTTCCACGGCAAATCTGGGAGTCTTTTGAAGTGGTGGTGGGAGGGTTTGGTGTTTTCTCGACAATACGACATAAGGTGATTGGTTGGTGGTTGAAGCCTACTCGGAACCCGTTTCTTCAGTTTCTTTTTCGTGTGCTGCCGTCTTTGATTTGTTGGCACTTGTGGAAAATGCGGAATAAGTTTGTGTTCGAGGGTCAGAGTTTGCCTGTTGCTATAGTCAGTGATAGAATTTTTTGTGATCTGCGAGACCTATTCCAGATTAGGTTTAAGAATACTGTTTCTTCTTGCCGCGGGTGGCCGAGGTTCTTTGAATCTGTGGCTGGTTTGGCACGTCGTTATCATGTGCAAATTGTTCGTTGGCGGTGTCCGAAGCAGTCGGTGGTGAAGCTAAACTCTGACGGTTGCTCTAGAGGTAATCCTGGCATGAGTGGAGGGGGAGGCATCATTCGTAACTATGAGGGAAGGTTTCTGCTAGGGTTCTCATGTTTTTTTGGGGAGCTAACAAGTTTGCAGGCGGAATTGGAGGCGCTTCTTCATGGGATTCGGTTGGCCGTAGATCGGGGATACAGTGCTTTGCACATCGAATCAGATTCATTGGTGTTAGTTCAGATTATTCGGGGAACGGTGAGGTGTCCATGGCAGTTGCAACGAGGTTTACAGGAGGTGTTGAATGCTAAGGGGTTGCTTAGAGAGATTTCTCATTGCTTTCGGGAAGCGAATAGGCCTGCGGATAGATTGGCCAATGTGGGTGTGGACGCTGGGTTTAACTCAACATATGTTTCATTTTCTGAGTTGCCTTGCCTGGTGAGGGGTGATGTTAATCTTGATCGGTTAGGCGTTCCGAACATTCGTAGGAGTAGAGCTTCTTTAGCTTGTTAGGCAGTAGTTGGTTGCTGTCTCTCTTTGTACTCTTTTCAGTTCATAAATAAAGATTAAAGTTAAAAAAATAAAAATAAAAAAAAAAGATGATGAAATGGTACAGTTCTATCACAAAATAAGAGAAATGTTTGTGTTGATTAAGTTTAGAAGCATTACAAGTAATTAATTCTTTCAGTTTGAAACTTTTAAATATGTATAGATAGTAAATCCAAATATACGTTGGAATGTTTGACCCAATGTAAATACTTGTTTTTTTTTTTAGAAATTTTAAGTTTTAATGATGAATTCTACTCGAATGGGAATTCTATCATGTTATTTATTACTTTGTATTTCATTCTACTCAGTGAGAAATCCTTACAAAAAAATAGGTATATAGTTCTGGTGATGATAAGAAAATCTCCCAAGAAAATATAGTTGGCAAAGGATTAACATGGAAATCTCAAGGGGATTCCACATTTAGAAGATCTTTCACCATGGACATTCTCTTATTGGTTGGTAAAGTGCTTTGTCCAAATTAAACTTTTAATCAAACCATATGACTATTATTCTAGAAAACCCTATTGTGTAATAAATACAAGTTGAAAATAAAAATAAATCTTGGTTAGGGTGTAGAACCCTATGCTTTAAAACGTGGTGAGTTGCAATTTGCCAAAATCTTTTAAAATTAGATCTTGTTTTTCATGTACAACCAAATTTTAGTCTTTTTATTTGGTACCCTCATAGGATGTTACTAATTAAAACATCGCTACTTTCTGTCCAACCCTTAACACTTCGGATTGTGTACTCTTCTGTTTTTTTTTTTTTTTTTAAGAGACTTAGGAAAGACATGCAATTGCTAACTAACCTTGAAATTTACTCACACAATATGGTCATCTTATTGAAGAAAGTAGGAGTGATTATTTGATTGAATATAAGGGGCAGTTTGTATATTTCATTAAAGATATTGTCTTCCAAAAATAAAATGATTCCCTCGTGTTTTATTGTGGGTTAAATAGAGGAGCAATTTGAAAGTTCAAAATCAATGATAAACATATTTAGTGCAAAAGGGAGATCCATGTTATAAGCGGGTGTGGCAAAGTAGTTGAACTTGTAGAATGAGTTAATTTTAATTGTTTTACCTTTTTTGTTGCATATGCCATCCAGTTATCCAAGAATTTGTCTCTGCATCTTTTCATTTTTGTTCATTATTTCCCCTATGGCACGATTAAATATAACTTGTGATGCTATCAAATACATAATTGTTCTCAAAGAATTAATTTCAACAACTTAATTATCTCACATATACTGCATGTATCATAAGTACGTGCAATTTTTTCACTATAATATGATATTATGTAGGACGGATAATAATTGATAAGTTTTAGGAAATATTCCTAAAGATTATATTTTGATTAGATTTCGCTCTCTTTTTTCACTGAGCTTATCGATTGTTAAACAACTTCAATAAGGCAATAACATCCTCAACCCACTTTTCATCAACAATTGGATGCTAAATCTTATTTACAAAACTAATTCAAGGAGATTTACATGGATAAGTGCCTGGCTACTCCACTGTTATCCAATACATAGCTCCTACTCTATTATAAGGAATTGTCGTAAGAACATGCCAAGTTTTAACAAGTTTAAAAGACATTAACCCTTAAACAAGAGAATGGAGAATGATTGTAAAGCAATCAACTACAGAATCTGGTCCTCATTGAGAAAGATTAGCGAATAACTGTGCTGCATTTTCTCTCAGATTATGATAGAGTAGTAACAAAAAAGGTTTAAAACTAAATTAAACTTCAAAACAAGTGGATATATCCTTTTTGTAGTAATTTCAAATAACAAAGACAAGCTTAATGAGGAAAGAAGATTTTCTAAATGAATTGTTTTCTTTTACTAGAAACTTAGTTAGGAATTGTGTTGTCATAGATATTGCCTTTAAATGGTGATGTGAGACAGTGGCATTTTCCTTGCTAGATATAGCTCTTTGGTGAAAAAAAACTAATGCCCACTTTTATTTGTTGCAAATAAAAGTCTTTTATTGTGTTGTTCATGCAGATTTTGAAGCCGATAATCTTGACAGTTGAGAATAAAATGGTACGATTCTATCACAAAATAAGAGAATTGTTTGTGTTGATTAAGTTTCGAAGCATTACAAGTAATTAATTCTTTCAAGTTGAAACTTTTAAATGTGTATAGATAGTAAATGAAAGATAGGTTATAATGTTTGACCCAATGTAAATACATGCTTTTTTTGTAAAAAAATTTTAAGTTTTGATAATGAGATGCATTCGAATGGGAATTCTTTTATGTTATTTCTTACTTTGTATTTCATTCTACTCAGTTAGCATTCCTTAAAAATAGACAGGTGTATAGTTCTAGAGATGATAAGAAAATCATCCAAGAAAGTATAGTTGGCAAAGGATTAGCATGCAAATCTCAAGGGAATTCCACATATAGATGATCTTCTACCATGGATGTTATCTTATTGGTTGGTAAAGTGTTTTGTCCAAATTAAACTTTAATCAAACTATATGACCATTATTCCAGAAAACCCTTCTGTGTAATAAACACAAGTTGAAAATAAAAAATAAATCTTGGTTAGGGTGCAGAATCCTATGCTTTAGAACATGGCGAGTTAGAATTTGCTAAAATCTTTCAGAATCAGATATTTTTTTTCATATATAACTAAATTTTAATTTTTTATTTGGTTACCCTCATGGGTTATTACTAATTAAAACATCGCTACATTCTAATAAACCCTTAACACTCCAAATTGTATATTCTTCTTTTTTCATTTTTTTTGGAGAGACTTAGGAAAGACATGCATTTGCTAACCAATCTTGGAATTTACTCATACAACAAGGTCATCGTATTGAAGAAAGTAGGAGTGATTACTTGATTGAATATGGGAGGTAGTTTGTATTTATCATTAAAGATATTGTCTACCTAAACTAAAATGATACCTTTGTGCCTTATTGTGGGTTAAGTAGAGGAGTAATTTGAAAATTCAAAATCAATGAAAAACATGTTTTGTGCAAAAGGGAAAACCATGTTTTAGGTAGGTGTGGCAAAGTAGTTGAGCTTGTAAAATGAGTTATTTTTAATTTTTTTTACCTTTTTTGTTTCATTGGCCATCCAGTTGTCCAAGAATGTCTCTGCACCTTTTCATTTTTTTCTTTCTATTATTTCCACTATGGCATGATTAAATATAACTCGTGAAGGTATCAAATACATAATTGTTGTCAAAGAATTAATTTCAACAACTTAATTATTTCACAAATACAGCGTGCATCATGCGTTCATGCAATTTTTTCACTATAATATGATATTATGTAGGACGGATAATAGTTGATAAACTTTATTATATTTTGATTAGATCTCACTCTCTTTTCTCACTGAACTTATAGATTGTTGAACAATTTCAATAAGGCAATAAATCCTCAACCCACTTTCATTAGCAATTGGATGCTAAATCTTATTTGCAAAACTAATTCAAGGAGATTTACATGGATAAGTGCCTGGCTACTCCACCATTATCCGGCACATACCTCCTGCTCCATTATAAGGAATTGCCATAAGAACAAGCCAAGTTCCAGCAAGTTTAAAAGACATTAACCCTTAAACAAGAGAAAGGGAGAACGATTGTAAAACAATCAACTAAAGAAGTTGGTCCTCATTGGGAAAGATTAGTGAACAACTGTGCTGCATTTTCTCTCAAATTATGATTATGTAGCAACAAAAAAGGTCTAAAACTAAATTAAACTTCAAAACAAGTGGATATATCCTTTTCGTAGTATTTTCAAATGACAATAACAAGCTTAATGAGGAAAGAAGATTTTCTAAATGAATTGTTTTCTTTTACTAAAAACTTAGGTAGAAATTTTATTATCATAGATATTACCTTTAAATGTGATGTGAGACAATGACATTTTCCTTGCTAGATGTAGCAAGGAAAATAATGACAAGAAAAAACTAAGGCCTGCTTTTATTATTGTGCAATTTTTCACTATAATAAGATATTATGTAGGACGGATAATAATTGATAAGCTTTAGGAAATTTTCCTAGAGATTATATTTTTTGATTAGATATCACTCTTTTTTCTCACTGAGCTTATAGATTGTTGAACAACTTCAATATGGTAATAACATCCTCGATCCACTTTCATCAACATTTGGATGGTAAATCTTAGTTACAAAACTAATTCAAGGAGATTTATGTGGATAAATACTTGGCAACTCCATTGTTATCCAGCACATACCTCCTACTCAATTATAAGGAATTGCCATACGAACAGAACAAGTTCTAACAAGTAAAAAGGCATTAACCCTAAAACAAGAGAAAGGGAGAATAATTTTACAGCTATCAACTAAAGAACCTAGTCCTCGTTAAGAAAGATTAGTAAACAATTGTGTTGAATTTTCTCTCATGTTATGATTATGATAGTGTAGTAACAAAATAATTTAAAACTAAATTAAACTTCAAAACAAGTAGATATATCCATTTTGTTGTATTTTCAAAAGACAATGACAAGCTTAGTGAGGAAAGAAAATTTCTTAAATGATTTGTTTTCTTTTTGCTGGAACCTTAGCTAGGAATTTTGTGGTCTTAGATATTGCCTTTAAACGGTGATGTGAGACTGTGGCATTTTCCTGGCTAGATGTAGTTCTTTGATGACAAAAAAAAAATCATAACTAAAGCCAACTTTTATTATAGTTGCAAACAAATGCTTTCTATTGTGCTTTTCATATAGATTTTGAAAAAGGTAATCTTGACAGTTGAGAATGAAATGCAACTGTTCTATCACGTAATAAGAGAAATGTTTGTGTTGATTAAGTTTAGAAGCATTACAAAGTAATCAATTCTTTCAATTTGAAGCTTTTAGATATGTATAGACAATAAATCCAAAGATAGGTAAGAATGACCAATGTAAATACATGCCTTTTTAAAAAAGTTTAAGTTTCCATGATGGGATGCACTTGAATAGGAATTCTTTCATGTTATTTCTTACTTTGTATTTCGTTCAACTCACTTAGCATTCCTTACAAAATGGCAGGTCTATAGTGTACGCGATAAAAATTTCAAGTCTGCAAAACGACAAGAAAAAGAAATACACGACAAATATGTACTATATAAACTTAGCAAAAATATGTAGGTACAATCTCTGGAAGTTTCTCGAACTTATGGAGAGCTTCCTTCGATTCTTCTCCTCGAACACCAATCCAAGGGCTTCGCAGCTTGTTCTTGGATCAACCACCGACTCCTTCAAATCTTGATATGGAAGATTTGAAGGATTTGAAAATACTTGAAGGCTCAAGCCTTGATATGCGGAAGACTTGAGGAGCTTTGAGACCCAGACCTTCGTAGCTTGAAGCTTCAATACTTGAGTGTATGAGATGCTTCTTGATATCTCTGTGTCTCTGTCTGTGTGTTTGATTTGGTTAAGAGACCTCTATTTATAGGTGTAGCAAGAGGTGGAGGTTGAGAACCTATGTACCACTTTACTTGTCTTGCAAGACGTGCAGTCATATTAGGACTGTACCAGTCAAATATTATCTCTTCATTTTATATTTATTAATAAAGAGATAAGAAATTTATCGATTGGCCAAACTCGTGGGGACACGTGACATGGCGCCGTTTGACTGGCCAAGCTATTGCAGTATATAAGAGATATACTTGGATTAAATAACTCTAAATATTATCCCTTTTATACGGAATAAATATTTAGATATTTATCCAATGGACATGTGACATGATATAATCTGATTGGTGGAGATATCCCTGCAATTTGAATTGATCTGGAACACCTCGCCTTGACACGTGGCAAAATATAATTGGTCATTTAATAACCAATTTTTCCAAGTGTACGTGTCATATGGCAATATCCGATTGGACAAAAATATTTTATAGACCAATGGTAATTTTTAGAATTTAATTAAAATTCCATTGTCTACAAATGCCCTCTCGAAACTTGTTCGTGAATGTTGAAGACCGAAGCAAATTTTGAACGGACAAGTTTTGACATTTTTTTTTGTTTCAACTTGAACACCGTTGATATTTTAGCCTTTCAAATAAAACTCCTAAATGGGCTAAATTCCAAGCTTTGCAAACTTTATATCAATGACTTGCATCATATAGGATAGCTACGTGGAATACCACCAATTCATGCCTTATTGATCTCAATTTCCAAGACCACTAGTGCCTTCAATTTCCCGAGGCCGGATCACTCCATTTGGAAGCCTTATGTCCACCGTTTGAATATCAATCCAAGCAAAGTCCATTTAGTGTCATGGCTTTGCTCAAAGTTTTGCAATTCAAATATCAACTCATGGACTTTATCCAAAGCCTTTGCAATGCCGTGTCTATTAAACCACCGGCAAAGTCATACGACATGGTATTATCAAGTGCCTCATAGACCAATATAGACTAATGATACTTTAAAGGAGATGCTTTCATTGACATAAGGTGGTCATGCAAGACATTATAAATTCCACCGCTATGTTATCAAATGCATACAAAACTTGGTGAATTAGTGATCTCAATTTCCAAGACCCAAACGTGCAACTACCTCCAGTCCACGGCTTTGTTGAAACACAACCATAGCCCACGACACAACAAGTCATGCTTGCTCACTTGCCCAACTCCACATTGATTTAAAACTCTATGTTATCACAAATTCCACTAACACCAACGCAATCCCAAAGACTTCGGTAAACCAATTTCGGCTTCGGATGGTAAACACCATATCCATTAGGATTTGAAATTCACTAGAAGCCTACGGGACATGCACATTCCAATCTCAATTGACCAATCAGGAAGGTCCCGAAGCCAGATTCTAATCAACTTCAAACTCACCTTAAGGACTCCTTGGATCAAAGGATTTAGCTCTTCTGGAGTTCTGAAGTTTTGCGGAGATTACTCTCGTGAGGTAAATCACTTAATAAGAAGCTGACCGCAACAAGCCTTCAATACCCGAACAGAAACCATACATGAACTCTACCTCGTAAGCATTTGTCCTGGTGCACCTTGCATGCAAATTACTCTTTGGTTTGCCTAGAGTTTTCAACTTCAATTGCGAGACAAACATCCTATTCTTTGATCAATCATGAACTCCACCGCTGCGCAAGTTTCCATGCCGACATGACTTGCTCAGCTTATAGGGGTTGGTTGCGACAAGAATTCCTTCCAAGGCCAACATGAATGGAAGCTATATCGCATGGGATAATAAACTGGTCCTTTTTAGAAGCAAGCCCCCTGAAACCAGTGTAGAATCCACTTCCCAATATACAGCCGACTTAATTGCTAGGACCCCTGAAGATATCCTTCAAACGATTGAAGCGGACCAGGAAGCTAGTTGTATTTAAACTCAACTTTCTTCCGGATTTGTAGTAGAGATTCGTCCTATAAATCCCCCAAGTCCAAAGCCGTGAACTTGCTCAAGAAAAAAAAAAAATTTCTCTTCCCTTTTGATTCCCGAATATTGTTGTCACGAGGTGCCGCTGCTACGTCCCCTATTTTTGCTACTGCCGTCATTCACAATTTGCTAGTTTGCTTGGCCTTGCCGCCCCTTAAACTAATAGAATCAATTTGGAGTTGGTCAGAACGTGCCGAGCTACGCTAGGATTATTTTTAAGGTACGCACTACTCCTCCAAGCTATGGTACCACCCTGCTTGTGTTTCTTGTTCTACTACTTTGCATGGAACCGCGGCTTACCCTTGTAGTCTGTGCAACAATAGATTCGGAAACAACATTTTCGTTGTCAATGTTGCAAGCCGTTTGAAGGATCTGGTTGCTTCTTCCACTATAGCTTTGAAGGTAGTCGCTCTAATTCTCGTTCACACACCTTCATACCTTCTTGTATCGACGGTACCCATACTTGCTTTAATTTGTCTTGACAGCGTCTAACGCTTAAGATCTTCACTGAGCCGCAAGCATCAACTGTCATCCATTGGTAGTGTTTGAACAATTTTTTTTCTTTTTGCTCACCAGGTACTTGAAGTTCCCTTTCTTCTGTCCGTAATGTTTAATTGCTAAGTGTTTCTTTTTTCCCTGTTTTTGTTTTTTTTTGTTTTTCTGTTTTTTTTTTGTTTGCTTGTTTGTTGTTTTTTTTTCGTTTGCCCCCTTTTTTTTTGTTTGCCTCGTTTTTTTTTTTTTTTTTTTGCTTTGCTTTGTTTTTTTTTTTTTTGTCTTTTCTTTCTTTTTTTTATCTATTAGGACAATACCCAATATGATATTTGAACAAGAAATATCTTTTTTTTTCCTTTTTTTTTCTTTTTTTTTTCTAGAACTCCGACCTCAATTGTTTTTTTTTTTTGCTTTGCTTTGTTTTTTTTTTTTTGTCTTTTTTTTTTTACCCCACCTCATGTCAATATTTCAATTTTACTAACTTGTCCTCCCGTAGATAGCCCACCTCGTGCCTTTTTTTCAAAATTCCAGTAACCATGCAAATTAAGGACTACGCCGTGCCACTGTCACATATTTCGCTGACAGATGAACGGGGAGGCACGCAGTCAAAAAGCTTGTCACTACATGTTTACAAACCCGCAATTGGCCCGCTCGCTGAATCCTTCATATCCCTCGAAGGATGCTTTCATCTTGACAATTGGACTAGCAAGTGGACTAAGGAAGTGGTGGCGCCGTCGACTTTCTCTACTACGTCGAGAGAAGAAGAAGTGGTTGTGTTAAACTCGTCTCTTCATAATGGAGATCCGGAAATAGCCAAGTTCACACTTCCGTTCGTGGGATTCAATGTTGACAAAGCTACATGAAAAATCCCTTCGTCCTTCTTCGGTGAGGCGTGTTTCACCTCCCATTATTGGGAGTGGGTTGAGGACATGCTTGGAAGGTATAAAGACATACTCACACGTGCTGGTATATTTGAAGCCGTCTACGCGTCGAGATACTCCTACGATCGCTGTGAAAATATCTTGCGGGCCTTCTTCAAATATTGGTGTCCCTCGACGAACACGCTCCATACGCCCTTTGGGGAGTTGTCCATCACACTTTGGGACCTTTATCGACTTGGTGGCCTTTCGATTGACGGCGCGTTTTTCGATGAAGTTGTTCCTTCGGCGCGGGAGCTCCTCACTCGTGACAAAGAAGGGAAGCCACTTCTCCCCGAGAGCTGCAGGCACCTCTTTTCTGCCTACTACCACCTTTGGACGAACGACCAAGGGGTATGGATGAAAGACTGGATTCGCTTCTGGTTCAAAGGAGAGACTAGGTATAGTGCTCCTCCGAGTAGAGCGAATAGAAGGAAAACCACATCTAAACCAAAAATGACTTACAACCCTTCTGGAAGCGTGGAGACTTACGACCTTGCTGATACGAAGGACTTCAACGTCCCTTTCGACACACTGGACATTCCAGGATATTTAAGAAAGGAAACCTATATTGCGGCATTCATAGCGTGCTGGATTTGCAAGTTTCTTTTGCCAAGCAAAAAGATCGATCGCATTCGCCCAAGTGTCTTTAAAGTTGCATGCTTAATGGCTACAGGGAAAAGATTTTGTCTTGCAATTCCCGTCCTTGCGAGCATATATCATGGGTTGAGGGAGATCGTCTACGCCCCTAACCTTGGAGAATGCGGGGTAGCTTTTCCAATCCATTACGTCTATGCTTGGATTGGCCAATACTTTGACGTATATCACGAGAATAATCAAGTGAGTAGCCACCACGCGCGCATGACGAGATTTAGTGGTAAGAAAATGACAATATTTTATGGTCAATTGGAAGATGAGGAAATTTTCAAAGAAGTGAATCCTTTGATGCTCCCTAAATTGTGCTGGACTGAGAATGAAGAAAAGGCGTTGATCGATGACGGATCCTTATCATCAAGACTCACGAGCTATTTCATTAGTCAACGCTCTTGCCATTTAACTCTACGTAAGGACAATACTTTTATTATTGAAAAATATAATCCTTGCAGGTTTAGCAGACAATTCGGCTTTTGTCAAGACATTCCCAACAACTTGAAAGAAATCACTCATACTTACACTTTGGGCGAGGCTATTCAACTATGGGATTCTTCAGTTCGCACACAGACGCGATCTCGGATGACTATACCAGCGCATAGGAAGCATCCATTGATCACAAAAGACTATGACGCCTGGTGGTCGACTCGGTCAAATAGTGTCTCTTCAATTTCCTTTAAATTCACCGTTAAGATCCCTCAGCAATCATCGAAAAAGGGTAAGATTACCTCCGCTAACGAGTCAGTGCATCATAATGGAGCTATAAAGATTGTAACGGGTCTTGCCTCATCCACCCTGCGAAAGAACAAAACTACTAGCAGTCCCTCGAAAAATATTGCTGCAAAAAATAAGTCTTCCAAGGACTCTCGGCAGGCCATCAAAGAGGCGCAACCAGCGGTTCCAGCGAAAAAGACGCCGCCCAAAGTTTCGAAATCCTTATCGGCAACTCGTACTGAACAAGATATCGAAATTGAAACGGTGGACGATCGTGATTCTATCGAGGCTATAGAAAAGGAAGGAAATCAAGTTCAGGACATCGGATCTACCCAAGAAGGGGTCCATTCATTGGCGAGCGGTAGTAGTAGTCAAGATCGTCATTGGAACCGATCGAAGATGAGGACATCTTCTGATTTGGAGGAGATTTCCTTTACACCACCGTTGGTTGGAGTGTCGCCACTTAAGGTAATCATCTCTCCATCTTTTTCCTTTTAAAAATTTTTTTTTTAACTTTTTCCTTTTCAGCCCCCGTTTCTTGAATTCCGTCAAGAAGGTGTTGGTAACAATTCATCACCCGAACTCGAAACTGATGATATAATCTCAAACAACAAGAGTGACGAAGTAGCTATCAGTACTCCAAGACAACTTGCCCCCAGTGGAGGTACTTCGTCAATGCATAAGAAGGAGCTGACTAGTTCACACGAAATTCGAAAAAAACCTAAGGTAGCACTGGTTTCGGAATTTCATGGCCAAAAGTTGATCCAGGCACATCGAAGAAAGTACTTGCAGAGTTTGTGGATGGATTTCCGCGGACAGATTCTTGATACTCCAATTGAGCAGATCTCTTCTTTAAAAGAGTGTGCAGAGGAAATCATTGTAGAAATCACAAGAACGGATCCCGCCAATGGTCTCCCTTTAAAAGACCACTTGATGGAATTGTTTGCCAAGGCAGAGGCTTATGATGTTCTAGCATCTTCATCGTGGGAAAGGATGAGCAAAGAAACACATGCAGAACTCCTTTCCAAAGCGACCGTCCAACTCGAGAAAGTTAAGGCAAAGGGAGAAGAGCTAACTTGTCATTTGCAACGTTTTGAAGAAGAGTTGCAATCCATTGAAGCCAGGAAGAAGATTTTACAACAGGAACTCATCAGTTTGGAGAAACAAAACTTGGAAATCACCTCAACTATCGATCAAAAGCATGCGAATTTCAAAGAAATCCAAGCCGAAATAACCCAAGCGCATGATGAGCTATCTTCCATTGAAAATACTAGCATCTTGACTGATGATGCTGTGAAGGAACTTGAGGACAAGAAGTCTGCACTTGAATCATATAAAGTAGCTGTAGTGGAATACAAATTTGATATTTAGGCTTTCCACCATGTTCTTCTTTTCCTTGAACCACTCATTTTTTCTATGTAATGAATTTTTTTTTCTTTTTAATAATAGAACGCTTTTAATTTCTTATCTCTTATTTTTTTTTAAGAGAAAAGAACTCAATGGAGCATTTTATTATTATTATTATTTTTTTATATATTTTTTTTTGAAAGAGAAAAAATTTTTTTTTTTTTACAAAGAACAAGGATTTGATTTAAAGTGGTGTAACTGAACTTAGAAGTTGCCCTCCAAACTGCCTACGTATCCCAACAAGGGGAATCAAATCACACGTAGTTCCTGCCTTTCACATTTTAACCTCATGCGGGCCAGGAGTATCTATTTGTTTACCACCTTAGACTTGGTGGAGTGTTTCAGCAGATTAACCACATGCTACACTATTGGTGGTTGCCATCCACAGTTTTAGCTCATGCGGGCCAGGAGCTTCTCGTGGTTTCGATTACGCATAATACCTTTTTAGGTATTTGCCATTGATGGGGCCAACCCTTAATCCATCTTCAGCAACCAACTTGTATGAGCCATTTGTATATACTTCTCGAACGACATATGGACCATCCCACTTAGCAGTGAACTTTCTTTGTCCTCCATGAGTGAGAATGATCGGTCTCCGAACAGCGATTACTAACTCTCCAATTTGAAAAGAGCGTGGCCGGACATGCCTATTGAATGCTTTTGAAAGACGGGCCTGATAGCACTCAATCCGTTGCTGGGTTTCCAATCTCTTTTCGTCGAGTGCTTCTAACTCCTCAAGGCGAAGACGGACATTATCTTCTCCACTGAGCCCTTCTTGAATCGCAATTTTTAGCGAAGGTATTTGACACTCAAGTGGAAGAACAGCTTCAACACCATAAACAAGCGCGTATGGGGTCGCTTGCGTGGGAGTTCGAAAAGTAGTTCGGTATGCCCAAAGTGCTTCTCCAATTCGAAAATGCCAATCCCTTCTCGATTTATTCACGACTTTCTTCAACAGATTACATAAGGTCTTGTTGAATGCTTCAGCGAGTCCATTTGCAGCAGCGTAGTACATGGACGAATTGTATTGTTTGAAATGAAACTTCTCGCAAAGTTTATTCATTGCTACATTGCAAAAAGGCTTACCATTATCGGTAATGATATAACGCGGGACTCCATACCGATAAATGACGTGCAAGCGAATGAAATCCACTACATTCTCCTTTTTGACCTCTCTTAGAGGAATCGCTTCAGCCCACTTTGAAAAGTAATCCGTCGCCGCCAAAATAAAAACATGTCCGCCAGAAGATTTTGGAAGTGGTCCAACTATATCCAAACCCCAAGCATCGAACGGCCAAGAAGCCACAGTTGGGTGCAATGGTTCAGGGGGCTGATGGATGAAATTGCCATGAAATTGACATGCTTGACATCTTCTAGCAAAGTCAATGCAATCCTTTACCATTGTTTGCCAGTAGTATCCCATTCTTTTAATACGAAAGTGTAATTTCGGGCCAGACTGGTGAGCACCGCATATCCCCGAGTGAGCCTCCTCCATTGCTTGCATGGCCTCATCTTCTCCAAGACATCGTAGAAACACCCCATCGAATGACCTTCGGTAAAGCGTCCCTTTGTAGTAAATGAAACGTGGTGCTCGACGACGTATATCAACCCTTTTCTTAGGATCTTCTGGTAACTTTCCATGATTAAGATAATCAATGATGAGGTGACGCCAATCCTCCTTTTCGATCTCATGAACAAAAATATGATAAGTATTTTCTTCTTCACTATCATTACTTTCATCAAACATCGGAGGTATGACTCAATTTTGACATATTGAAATCTGATTTCGATGAGAAGGTAGAGTGATCATGGACGCTACTCTTGCCAAAGAGTCAGTTTGTTGGTTAAAATTTCTAGGGATATGTTCTATAGTGACACTATCCAAATATCCCATGAGTCGTCTTGCATACTTATAATATGGGATAAATTCAGGTTTCTTGACATCATAAATACCAAGAAGTTGATTTACCACCAATTTTGAGTCACCATAGACCCTAAGATGCAACTGCTTCATATCTACAGCCGTTTCAAGACCAAGAATCAACGCCTGATATTTGGCCACATTGTTTGAACACCGGCGTGTTAAAGTGAAGGAGTACGGCAACACATCTGCTTCAGGAGTATAAAAGACAACTCCCGCACCAGCTCCATCACGGTGAGCAGCTCCATCAAAATACATTGATCACGGGGATTCGACCATAAATACCTCTTCATCGGGCAGTTCATCAGTCAACTCCCACTCGGCAAGTATGGGATGATCGGCTAAAAAGTCTGTCAATATTTGTCCTTTGACAGCCTTCGCAGGTACATAAATAATTTCAAATTGCTGAAACTGGAGGTACCATCTCGCGAGCCGATCAGACAGTACAAGTTTTGCCATCACATATTTAATGGGATTAGACTTAGATATGAGTCGAATAGTGTGTGCTTGAAAATAATGTTTTAATTTCTGAATGACAAATATAAGTGCCAAGCACAACTTCTCGATGGGTGAGTAATTCAACTCATTAGGTGTCATCATCCGACTCAATTAATACAGCGCATGCTCCTTCCCTTCATCATTTTCTTGAGCAAGTAAGGCCCCAACCGACCGTTCTTGGGCGGAAATATAAAGAATCAATGGTTTTCCTGGGATGGGTGCAACCAAAACTGGAGGACTCATGAGATACGTTTTGATGCTTGTAAAGGCATTCCTACACGATTCATCCCACTCGAAGGGTACCCCTTTCTTCATCAGTCGACTGAAGGGTTGGCATCGCCCGGTCAAATTAGAGATAAACCTCCGGATATATGCCAACTTCCCTTGAAAGCTCTTCAATTCATGAATATTTCACGGTTCAGGCATGTTCACGATGGCATCGATTTTAAATCGATCGACCTCTATTCCCCGTTGATGAACGATGAAACCGAGAAATTTGTCAGAAGTAACTCCGAATGCGCATTTTAAAGGATTCATCTTCAGTTGGTATCTTCGAAGGCGTTGAAAAACTCTTCGAAGGTCTTGAATATGATCCTCTCGCTTCTTTGATTTCACCACAAGGTCGTCGACGTAGCACTGCACATTCTTATGGAGCATATCATCAAAAATTCTTTGCATTGCCCTTTGATATGTCGCTCCAGCGTTCTTCAAGCCAAACGGCATCACTTTATAGCAATAAATTCCCTTGGGGGTGCGGAAGGCAGTGAGCTCCTCATCCTCGGACGCCATATGTATTTGATTGTAGCCAGACGATCCATCGAGAAAAGATAGCGCTTCGTGCCCGGTCGTAGCATCTACCGTCAATTCCGTGATGGGGAGCGGAAAATCATCTTTGGGACAAGCCTCATTTAAGTCTCGAAAATCAACACAAATTCGGATTTTCCCATTCTTCTTCCTCACAGGGACAATGCTTGAAATCCATGTTGGATATTTTACTTCTCGTATGAATCCGGCTTCAATCAATCGATTTATCTCATTTTCTATCAAAGGAATCAATTCGGGCCGAAAGCGCCTTTGCGTTTGCTTGACAGATTTTGTTCCTCGCTTGACGGACAAATTATGAACGGCGACCCTTGGATCCAAACCAGGCATGTCTGAGTAATTCCAGGCAAAGACGTCCCTGAACTCGAGCAGCAAATCAACATACTCTTTTTCTTCTTCAGGAGTCATACAAGAGCTTATGTAAATTGAGCGAGGATCGTCGCTTGTGCCAAGGTTAATCTCCTTTAGTTCATCGACCGTATTTTTTACCCCTTGTTCAAGTTCAGCGAGAGCGTCATCTGCATCTTCTCCTTCTTCTTCAAGGTCACTGATCGTAATATGGTGACAGGAAGCCGTACTTTCTTGACCCTGTTCTTCAAAAATAGTTTCAATTCTTACATTGAATAAATCTCCATAGTGCATGAAGAAATTGGAGACTCGCTTTCTTGGTCTGTTCTTCTTTATTGGAGTAAGACTTTCTTCCCTGGCAACTTGGTACTCTTGTTTCTTACTGCCTAATCTCTCATGGACGGGCGACTTCAGATTTTTCGGCTGCGGGCCAAGTCTGTCAAACACAGAAGTACGTTTTGACTTATTTTCCAATCGGTCGAACACAGATCTCTTTCGGCTTGTGACCTCCATTTCTTCGTTCACATAGTTACAACTCGCTATTTTGATCATTATACGAACAGGAGAGGGCGGTTGAGAACCAAGACCCATCGATGAACTTTCAACATTATAGCCCCTTTCTTTCAACATTTTCTGCGTAGGTGTCAATCCGTGAGTCCTCTCGCCAGTCACTTCAGGAGGGAGTTTGCCCAATGTATTCTTCTCATTTGGGTTATAACCCGCCTTAGCAAGAAGTCTATAGGCGTTTGGATCAAAACCTTCTTGAGTCCGATTAGTTGGTAGCGGGTAATGTTCCACTGCCGGTTCTTCTTTGGGAGGAACAAACCCTTGCAAGCTCACCTTCTCAATTTTAACAGGCTCTATCTTGGTGAGCGGAACATTTAATGTGTCATTTCTAATAAAAGAAGACTGGCCTTCTTCTCTCTTTGATTTTGGAGTATACCGCAAAATGGGTACTTTGGAATCTTGACTTTCTTCCCTTACTGATTCCTTTCTTTTTGCTTCTTTGTGAAGATAAAATTTGGCATCGGCAAAGTGAGTTTCGGCTTCCGTGAAAGGTTTGTCGTCGGCAGTAACTTTCTTAACAATACCGTCTCGACAATATTTGAAACATTGATGCAGAGTAGATGGTATAATTTCATTCTCGTGAATCCAGGGCCTTCCCAAAAGCATGTTATAAGAGGTTTTGGTTTCAATGATATGAAATAACGCACTTGAAGACAGCTCACCAATGAGCAATTCAAGCCTTATGAGGCCAATTGCTCTTTGCCCCCCTTGATTAAATCCTTGGATCATGAGGCGGCTCTGGGAGAGTTCATCACTTGAGATTCCTAACTCTTTCATAGCACGTACGGACATGATATTGACAGCAGATCCCCTATCAATGAGTACCCGACTCATCTTTTGTTCTCGAACATATGCACTAACAAACAAAGGTCGATTGTGGGTCTTGAACTCAACAGTTAAATCATCATCATCAAAAATGATGGTCGCTGCACAATCCACCGGTGATTTATCGTCGACTTTGAGTTTTTCCTCAAATTCAGTGCCAATTTGTGTGATTTGAGGATTTTCAGTTTTGACGACATTACAAGAAGTGAAATCATCGGTATCGTCACTTAAATACCCCTTGGGCATAAATTCTCTCAGTGTCACGGGCTGCCGAACCTGCTGAAAATCTGAAAGAATTGGTTTTATGGCCACTCTCTTTTATTTTCTGGTTGCATTTTGTCGTTTCATCGTTACTTTTGGCTTTGTCGAATGGATGCTTTTCGAAAAGATGTACTTTATTTTTGGCTTGCAAGTTCTCTTTCGAGTGACTAAAGTCCATCCTTCATTATCATCTTCGACAACATCTTCAATTGACGATTTTTCAAACTCCGTTTGTACAGACAGAGCACTGCTTGATGTGGGTAGAACTTCTATCGGGCAACACACTAATCCAAATATTATTGTTGTTTGGTTTGCTGACGCTTTATCCTCCTCAAGAAGGATTTTTCCTTGACGGGCCAATTCCATAATTTTATCTTTAAAGACAAAGCATTTAGTGAGAGGGTGGCCAATCAAGCGATGATAACAGCAATAATTTGGATCATTGACTTGACCAACTTCCTCTGGGCGCTTCATGTCGGGAAGTTCAAGGAGTTTCTCCTTGAAAAGATCATCAAACATTCCTTGTAAATCGGATTCGAGGAAGGGGTACTCCTTCTCTTGCATTTCTTTTAGAGTAGGTCTTCTTACCGACCTATTTTGAGGAGAGTCTACTCTTTCGGTGACTTTTCGACTTACTTTGGTAGCAATCTTCATGGGAGCTGTATTTATTGCCATGGATTCCTTATTATTGAATCTTGAAGGAGGCTTGCACCCTTTTCTATTTTCTTGTCTTTCATTGTTTTGTCGAGGTGACTGTACCCGCGGAATTTGAATAGGAAGTCCATCAGTTGCATTGGCCGTGATGCTTAACTCCATATCATGAGCACGAATAGCTAATTCTTCAAATGTGTTTGGGCGTATACCCTGCAAAATGTAACTTAGGCTCCAATGCATTCCTCGAATACACATTTCTATGGCAGAGGGTTCAGACAGCCTGTCCTTGCAGTTGAGACTCAGACTTCTCCACCTATCAATGTAGTTGTCCACAGGTTCATCCTTCCATTGACGAGTGTTAGTCAACTCCAGCATACTGACGGTTCTTCTAGTGCTGTAGAAGCGATTCAAGAACTCTTGTTCCAACTGTTCCCAACTGTCGATGGACCCCGAAGTGAGATCAGTGTACCAATCAAACGCGTTGCCCTTTAAGGATCGGACGAATTGTTTGACTAGCAGGTCACCATAGGTTCCAGCGTTATTGCAGGTTTTGACAAAATGTGCCACATGTTGTTTTGGACTGCCTTTCCCATCGAACTGTTGAAACTTAGGCGGTTGATATCCAGCAGGCATTGCTAGATTGTCAATTCTAGCAGTGTAGGGTTTGGAGTAGGTAAAACTCGATCTTGAACTACCCCCATTTTTGTCCTTGATCACGCCTTCAACAAGTTCCTTCAACTGTTCTACGGGGATAGTTCCCTCGGCGGTCACGTGTACTTCTTTCACCTTGTCTTTACCTTTAGATGAGAGATTTTCACGCTCTTGGTTCTCCTTAGAATTCATATGGCTTCCCTCAGGAGCGTGGTCCTTTTGGGTGAGCAGTTGAGCGATAAGAGCATCTTGGTCCTTGATGTGTTTCATCATGGTTTCCATCATCTTGGACATGTTCGAAACTTGTTCTTCGAGACTCAAAGTATTTGTCATCATAGCAGGCATTGCAGCAGAAGAAGCAGCAGAATCTTCAATACAAAATCTTGAATGAAGAGTTTCATGTGAAGAGGCTGATCCAGTGCTTGATGAATCATCGTCATGCTTATAAAATTTGGGTTCGGATCCAATTTCGAGCATGGCAAGAGCCTTCTTAATCGAGGTGAAAACGTTTTGGACCCCTATCGTGGAGGAATAGCTCATTTGTGATATTGGCCCGAAGACGGGAGTTGGCGCCGATGGTTCCATGCTACTTTGGGTGGAGGCTCTCGTCATGCTCCTTGTCACAGGACCAACAGCACGGGTATTGGTAGCGACATGTGCAGCTTCTTGAACAGGCTTAGCATCAATAGCCTTGGAAGGTGCAATCATGATTTTGTCGCTCTTTGGTGCCATTGGTGATATACGTAGTCAAATATTCGAGAAGGAGAGATGGAAGGCAGAGATGGTCCCACCGGGCATGCCAAAAATTTGTACGCGATAAAAATTTCAAATCTACAAAACGACAAGAAAAAGAAATACACGACAAATATGTACTATATAAACTTAGCAAAAATATGTAGGTACAATCTCTGGAAGTTTCTCGAACTTATGGAGAGCTTCCTTCGATTCTTCTCCTCGAACACCAATCCAAGGGTTTCGCAGCTTGTTCTTGGATCAACCACCGACTCCTTCAAATCTTGATATGGAAGATTTGAAGGATTTGAAAATACTTGAAGGCTCAAGCCTTGATATGCGGAAGACTTGAGGAGCTTTGAGACCCAGACCTTCGTAGCTTGAAGCTTCAATACTTGAGTGTATGAGATGCTTCTTGATATCTCTGTGTCTCTGTCTGTGTGTTTGATTTGGTTAAGAGACCTCTATTTATAGGTGTAGCAAGAGGTGGAGGTTGAGAACCTGTGTACCACTTTACTTGTCTTGCAAGACGTGCAGTCATATTAGGACTGTACCAGTCAAATATTATCTTTTCATTTTATATTTATTAATAAAGAGATAAGAAATTTATCGATTGGCCAAACTCGTGGGGACACGTGACATGGCGCCGTTTGATTGGCCAAACTATTGCAGTATATAAGAGATATACTTGGATTAAATAACTCTAAATATTATCTCTTTTATACGGAATAAATATTTAGATATTTATCCAATGGACATGTGACATGATATAATCTGATTGGTGGAGATATCCCTGCAATTTGAATTGATCTGGAACACCTCGCCTTGACACGTGGCAAAATATAATTGGTCATTTAATAACCAATTTTTCCAAGTGTACGTGCCATATGACAATATCCGATTGGACAAAAATATTTTATAGACCAATGGTAATTTTTAGAATTTAATTAAAATTTCATTGTCTACATATAGTTCTAGAGATGATAAGAAAATCATCCAAGAAAGTATAGTTGACAAAAGATTATCAAGCAAATCTTAAGGGAATTCCACTTATAGAAGATCTTCTACCATGGACATTCTCTTATAGGTTGGTAAAGTGGTTTGTCCAAATTAAACTCTTAACCAAACCATATGACCATTATTCTAGAAAACCCTACTGTGTAATAAACACCAGTTGAAAATAAAAAATAAATCTTGCTAGGGTGTAGAACCCTATGCTTTAAAACATGGCAAGTTGCAATTTGCCAAAATCTTTCAGAATTAGACCTTGTTTTTCATATATAACCAAATTTTAATTTTTTTTATTTTGTTACCCTCATGGAATGTTACTAATTAGACGTCGCTACATTGTAACAAACCCTTAACTCTCTAGATTGTGTACTCTCTCTTTTTTTTGGAGAGACTTAGGAAAGTTATGCAATTGCTAACCAACCTTGGAATTTACTCACACAACATGGTCATCATATGGAAGAATGTAGGAGTGATTATTTGATTGAATATGATGGGCAGTTTGTATTTATCATTAAAGATGTTGTCTACCAAAAATAAAATGATTCTTTTGTGTCTCATTGTGGGTTAAGTAGAGGAGCAATTTAAAAGTTCAAAATCAATGGTAAACATGTTTTGTGCAAAAGGGAGAACCATGTTATAAGTGGGTATGGCAAAATAGTTGAACTTGTAGAATGCGCTATTTTTAATTTTTTACCTTTTTTTGTGTGGTATAAGCCGTTCAGTTGTCCAAGAATTTATCTTTCCATCTTTTCATTTTTTTCTTTCTATTATTTCCACTATGGCATGATTAAATATAACTTGTGAAGGTATCAAATATATAATTGTTTTCAAAGAATTTATTTTAACAACTTAATTATCTCACAGATATAGCGTGCATTATGCGTACGTGCAATTTTTTACACTACAATAACATATTATGTAGAAAATATAATAATTGATAAACTTTAGAAAATTTTCCTGGAGATTATACTTTTATTATATCTCACTTCAAAGATTTGATAACTTATACATTTTATAATAATACACTATAAACTTTTTAATTGTGTCGTATTCGTCAATATGTTGGAAGAGATAAAGTCATAAAGCTAAAAAGTTCTTATGAAAATCATTGTAAGATCCTACATTCTATTAGAGAAACAAGATAAAGACTAATAGAATTTATTATTATTTTTTGTTTCTTTACTATTTATTTTAATTAGAGCGTTGGCTAATGAACACACTGGTTGCTAAAATTAAGAGATTAAATAGCCAGTTTGTGACGTTAGGGCAAAAAGGAAAGGATAAGAAAACTTAAATTATGAGAGAAAAGAAAGAAAACAAAGAGAAATGAAGTGATTCTAATGTTATTTGGGAGTTTTGAAAAGAAGTGGAATGATTTTGGACATATAAGTCAATACAAATTCATGTAATAGCTAATTAATGGCAAGATGGGTATTTAAAAAATTTTTGTAGGCTTTCAACGAGTTTCTTTTGTTTTCCACCTGAATTTGGTTGGAATTTTTTTTAAACTGTAGCACAAGTTTTATCATTCTAAATCCATTCCCTTCCCTTCCCTTCTTTTTTATCTCCTGAAAATCGCCCAAACATCTGACAAGTCAACTTTTCCTTCCTTTCTTATTTTTTCTATTCAAATCTTTCCATCCAAACTAGCTATCAGAGTAAAGGAGTGAAGACGTGACATACTTTAATATGTTAGCACCAATATGGAGTACTTTAAACAAAATTTTCTAGCATAAGAGAGCTAAATTGTAGTATTTTAGTGTATGATCTTGATTTGTAACTTTAGGCAACGTATTCAAAAAGTCATATTTCAGTGTAGCATAGAGAAAACTAGAGAGTATTCCTAGAATCCGCAAGCTTATATGACAAAGCTGCACTAAATAATTGACATTGGAATCTCAAACAGTGTTGAACAACTTGAACAAAGCAACAACATCTTCAAACTCACCTTTCATCAACATTTGGATGGTAAATCTAGTTTTACAAAACTAATTCAAGGAGATTTGTATGGATAGGCATCAGGCAACTCCACCCTTATCCTGCAGATACCTGTTATTCCATGATAAGGAACTGTCACAAGAATAGACCAAGTTCTAACAAGTAAAAATGACATTAACCCAAGAAAAGAGCAAGGGAAAATAATTGTAAAGAAATCAACTAAAGAACCTTGTCCTCGTTGAGAAAGATCAATTAACAACAATGAAGGATCACTAAACAATCTTGGTTAATTAAAAATTATTGAGTTGAACAAAGACAAACACTTTAATCAAAATCCACAAATATAAGTCAAAACCCAGCTTAAATTTATGCTTAGATTCGCTACCAAGGAAAAAGAAAAATAATGAGAAAAAAATTTTCATAGCAATGAAAGTGAAAATGGACAAATTTTTTTTAAGAAGATAAGAAAAAATCCAAAAGCCCAATACACCCATAGGTTGCACATCACAAATTTTTGAAGAAGACTAGAAAAAATCCAAAAGCCCAATACACCCATAGGTTGTACATCATTTCTTAGAAAAAGATATGTATATATACATGTGTGTGTGCGCGCGCGTGTGTGTGTACAATGTGCAACCCAAGTGCACTCAAACTAATAAACAATCTAGCTTAACAAAAGCAATTCTTCAACCAATCCAGGATAACTATTTTGGAGTTTGCTTATTTTAGAATTTGAAGGAAAGTAATTATCTTTTTTTTTTTTGTAATTTTCCTTTCTTTTTTAATTTACTTCTCTATTGCTTCTAAAAAATCATGAGTGATGTGCAATTTTTTTTATCAAAGAAGTAGATTGATAGCACTACAACACTTTAAATAGTTAGAACATCTATTCTTGTAATTAATTTTAGGTATATGCTGATTATGGTATACATCATGAGAACAAACATTGATAACGTTCAATGCACGTGCTCCCATAGTAGTACAAAATAAAGTCATGCATATTCATACTCAACAATCAACTTAAATGACTGTTTCATGCTACAATAGTTAACCATTTGTTCAACTGCAATAGTTGTTTATTATCCTTCATTATTACCAATAAGTATATCATTATCAACAAAATAATGAAAAACATGTTAGATATTTCAAAATTCTCGAGATGTCCAAGTCATACACCCACGAAACTCCTTAATCTAGGCCAACAAAGTAGATAAAAGCATATGTAAGATTTTGCAACCTAATTGTTCATTTACAATTTGGCCATGAAGAAGTTTCTTAAATATGTTAGGACAACAGAAAGGGCAGGAATCATAGCAGAATTTTTGTATAAATATTTGCTATGGTCTTTATATATGCTATACATGTTTGTCTGCCACTGCAAAACAATCCGAAGAGAAGAATTGCCCAATTAAGCCAAAAGAAGTTCTTCTTCTTTGTTTTGTTACTGTTGTTATCGAGTAATAGTCCTTCGCTGTGTGGAAGAAGAGAATCCGTCTAATTTGCTTGGAAGTTAAAGTCTCGTACTCAAGAGCGCATTGCTTAGGACATGCAATGCCTTCTTGTGCTGGCAAAAGGAACGTCAATCAAGATAAGTTTTTATGCAATTAAATACTCAAACACAGTTGATTCTACAAACACATAGGTAATGGAACAATATGTGACATAAGATGCCTTTCTTTTCAGTGATCTCTAACTCTTAGCAAGAGACCTGCCGACAAATCTACTGTGCCAGAAGAATGTTCTTTCCATTAGTTCAAACGAATTTCATAAATTAGAACTTCATCTTAACTCAATGACAGCACGAATGCATTGTGGCTCCAATTTATCTCTTAAATTGCAGTCCTGACAAAAGGATTCTACCAGTTAAAGTTTAACTGGTCAACTGCCACGGTTGTAGGTACAACAACAGTATACAATTGTCTCCCTAGTCTGCCACAAGGTTGTAGAAGAAATTTGAACCTAAATCCCTTTGTCTCGATCTTCTCCTCTCTCTTAATTGCAAGATCGAATAGAGTCTCTTGTTCTTTTGCCAATCAATCCTTAAGGCCCGCCTTTTTCCCAAGTGCACTTAGTTGGTATTAACATTATGCATATGATTGTGAGGTTTGTGCTAACTACAATTTTAAATTGCCTTGGAGCTCAACCCAAAAGAATAAATGGTTCAAATAATTTCCAAACATTTTGAAAGCGCAGGCTATATGCTTCCAATATCTGCTAACCTATGATCTTGTCATTAGTTGTTCTTAGTTGCAAAACATGTGCTAGACATATTAAGGATTTAATTTTGCTTATAAAATCTAATTTCCATTTTAAGAGCTATATAAGCAAAGTGTTTAATTATCTTGTCCCAAAAACTAGTTTATGTGTTTATCATTTAGGGATTAACATGAAAAAAATCTTGAATATTTTATATATCAAGATTGTCTCATAACTCAAAGTCTTGAATAATTAATATATCGAGATTGAATATTTTATAAAATTCATGTTTTTTTGGATTAATTTATGTAGCATTTCTTATAATTGTCAAATGCAGCAATCTACTAGGAACTAATAGATTAGTAAGACTTCCCTTTTCAATTCATAGAATGTGACTTATGAGAAATTGGAGTTTTCGTGCATTTTATGGGCAATCTATGAGTTTACTGTGAATGTAAAAACTATATTGATAAACGATTTATAAGAATTTTCATAAAGAGCTCATGGTCTAAGAAATATGTTTTGATTCAGTGGTAACAGGAGTTCAACACATACAAATTTTTCTTTACCAAAAAAATTCCAAAAAATATAGAAGATTGAATTTTCTTCCTTCCATGGGACCAGTGTGAACAAGTTAAACCCAGTGGAATTAAAAAACTAGCTGGCGTCGCATTGTTATAGATGCTGGCATATTATGTTCTCACTTGTTTTTCATCATAGATGTGAATATCATGTGTTGACTCTCTCTGATGCTTAAGTTTTTAGTGTGATGAATTTTTGAGTTTTTTTTATTGTTGCTAGTGTGAGTAAATTATTTGGAGATATTATTTTGTCTCTAATGTTTAGTCTTAGTCCTATAAGTAGAATATATGACAACCACACCTCACCCTAAGGCATTGTAGGGTTTAGAGGACCGCCTGCCTGACTCTCGTCAGAACTCACTACAATAAACTCCCAAAATAACATTTACTCCATCCATTCAACCATGACATTCACACTTACATTCAAAGCAATAAAGTTAAAGTAAGAATTTATCCACTAATTCTCATAGTACAAGTTTGTCTACAATAAATACAAAATGAAGACTTTAGGTTCGAGCTATCGCTAATCTTGACTTCTTTTGCTCTCGTATCCCTAAGTGAAAAATGACATTTCGGTTTTAGGATTACCCTCTTGCTCACTATTGACTCCTCTTTTCTCACAAATGAAAGTTGGAAATGAGCATGCAGCTTCTCTTTCTCTCTCTCAATTTTCAAGTATAGAAATGAACCAAAATTTCTTTATTTTCTTCCCTCAACTTAGCAGGTTTGGAAGCAAGGAGGATGTATTCTCTCCTTCACCCTCAACTCCCTCTTGGTTTGAGAGTAAAAGAAAGAAATGGAAGCCAAGTTTCTATCTCTCTCTCTCTCTCTCTCTATTAGGTTCAAGGTGGAAGAATGGCAAGAAATGTTAGTTCAAAATGAGTTTTATTCTTATTCAATTTTTTTTGCATGTCATTTTTGCCAAGTGTCCATGAATTTAACAAGTGTTGTCTTGCATGCATAAGAAAGTTTTATCCTACAAGAGCCATGCATTTCTACACTATTATGTTATTACCCCACTAAATTCTTATTCTAACTAATATTAATTTCCTAAAGGTTGATCGTACAATAGTTTAAAGTACTCTTATGCACTTAAATTATAAGGAAAGCAATTAAACACATAAATCAATCAATAATAAAGTAAATATAACACATTCAATTTTCTAAATAAAAGTATGGACTATATGGATTAATTTTTCAAGTCCTCATAGAATACTTTGAGACTAAAATAAAAAAGAAATAAGTCTAGTTCGTACAACATTAAAAAGGTAGCAGTAAAAAATTTTTTGAATTGGTAACCAAAAGCACCTCATTTAGATTTTTCTTATATTGTCCTATAAAATTAATATATTTATTAATTTTTTGGGTCCAATAATTCAAGGAAACTACTAAAATGGAATTTGACAAAAAATATTTATTTTGAAAAATTATTGCATGAGGAATAAAGAGAAGTATAGTCTTTTTTTATAAGTAAAAAGAGAAAGGTTTACAGAGAAAAAAAGTAAAATAGAGTATATTGGGTATTTGGGCAGTATCAAAATGAGTCAAACGTATTTTAATCCCTTCCATATTGGTCTCATGACCTGTTTGGGACTGCTTGGGCATAGGACCATATTTTTCAGCCCCATTTAACTCCTACCCAAATCTCGCGCATCCCACCTATTTGCCATTTCTAATTATAGTTTTGACCATTCATCTATTGACAATTGTTAGTCACAAAACCGAACTATGTCAATTTAGAAAATTTTGTCCACTTCAGTCATTTTAAGGAAGCTCAAGTAACTTGCACGAGAGAAAATTTAAGGTCAAAACTGTGAGCACCCGAAATTTTTCATATTTTTTAGACATTATTTTATTTCCTTGCCTACATTTTTTTATACTTTCCTTTAACCTATTAATTTTCTATACATTTTTATAAGTGAGTATAGTGTTTAAATTATTTTTTATAATATAAATTAGTTCATGTGACGCTAGTAGTGTATATTGGACGTGAGACCCGCTAGTGCGTTAAGTGCGATAAAATTTTGACGCCTAGGTGTAGTTTTGCATAAAGGGATATTTTTACAAGGTGTTAGGAAATAATTAGAGGGTAACTAGATAGATTAACCATTGGAAAGCAAGAGGATTAGATCAAACCTTAAAGGTGCCACGTGTCGCGACACTATTCGAAGTTGGATTTTGACCAACCTTTCTTACCTTTACTAAACACCAATTTTGACCAAGATTTCTTCATTCTTTCATCCATCTTGGCTGAACACTTTGAGAGGAACAAATAGAGAAAACTTCATGTTGCATCTTCAATTTCTTGCTTCAATCTTGTGTTCCAACCTTCAACTTTGCAAACTACTCCATAAAAGTGCTAACTAAGGAGATTCCAAGGGGTTGGTGGAGTGATTTTGGAGGAGGAAGTACTAAGCTATCACCTTTCTTGAAGTTATTAGGTAACTTTGCCAAGAAATCCCTCTCTACTTTTAATATTAGAATACTTGTGATTTAGGGTTGCAAAATAGGTAGTTTTATGAGACATATGATGGTTTGAAGTGGTGTCACGGAAATTTTCAGTTTTTATGGTGATTTTTCTGCCCTCATGTGATGAGTAATGATTGGCTATGGTTTGATAGCTTTATTATGTGAAATATTAGGGTATTATGTTAGATGGACTTGCTTAAAGAAAATTTCAGATTTTGGGAGTAAGTTTCAGATTGGGGTTTTAATTTGGGGTTTTATTGTGATTGATTTTGGAGCTATCAATTTGCTCAAATTGAAGGGTATTGTGGCCCTAATTAGGTGTGCTTTCTAACTTATGTATTGTGTGTGCAATTGTAGTTGATTTGAGTTGAGATTGGTGATGGATTGTAGGGTGGAAAGAAAAGGAATCTAAGGGGAAGTGCTATCCAATTTTTAGGACTACTTGATACCTTTGAGTTTGGGTTAATCATGGATAGAAATGAAAGGTTTTAGGTCGTTCGAGCCCCTAGGTTCTCATGTTTCCTTTTCGCCCCGAAATCATACCTTTGTATCCTTGCATTTGTAGTTCATTTGGATAGACATACGATTCGTAATCGAGTTTCAATTGTTTTTCTTGGTTGTTTTAGGACGTATTGGTGATCCAGGGCGTACTTCGAGTGGAACTTTTGAAATTATCTTTGCTTAAACTGGTGAATGTATCACTCCCATGATTCGTTGCTTAAATAGTTTATCTGTACTTGCCATTTGTGACTTGAATGACTGTACCATCTGATTATTTTGTACGAGACGAGAGTGTCCTTTATCACACTCGTTCTCTGACCTGTGTGACTTGTTTACTGTGTAAACTTGAATCTGTTACTTGTGCCTGATATGATATTGTTTGGAGGTTTGCATCCAACGACCTTCCTGTGCCTGTGAAATCTGAGCTCAATCTCATGGGTAGTTAATTGAATCGAGCTAACAAGGGTTTGGTCGAGGAAAATTGACAATCCATGGGGCCTGTTTTTGGGGAATCTTTAGGTATTGGAGACTCTGAATTTCCGGTATACTCGAGGTGTTCAGTTCCCTGTTCCTGTTGAGGCATTCGGGCCAAGTAAGGGGTATGTTTGGTGGACAAAATTTGGTGTAAAGTGGTGCTCTACTGAACTGGTTACTTTATTTGAAAGTTAATGGAGTGTCAACTACTACTTGATCAAGCTCTGGTGAAGACAAGGAAATTTGGCTCTTGAGAGCCACCTGTATCCTTTCTATTTGAAGTGTTTGTTCATTTCCTTATTTGATGTGTATATTTGCCTGAATAAAAGTGAAGTTTCATGATTCTTGACTGCTTGTACTTGTGTTATCTCATTGATCATAAGCTCACTCCTTCCCGTTATCTTTGTTTTCCTTACTGGGTTCAAAATGTTAGGAATCGTGATTTTGAAGAAAAGAGTAGAGCTAGATGTAGACATTAATTTGATTAAGCTCCTTTGTACTGGCAAACCCTAAGTGTACTTTGACAAATTGTGTATATTCCGACTCATATTGCTAGTTGAACTGTTAAACCCTCCGATGTATATATATATATATATATATATATATATATAAGTGTTTACTCATGTGATTTTAATAGTATTTGGTTGAGATGGTACGTTTTATTGGTAATGTGAACTTTTCTTGTATCTGTTGAAAAATCGGGCGAGTGTGGAAATTGAACAAGGAAGACAAGAAATCTGGCGGGAAATGACCGCAGACAATCCGGCCAATTCTTGGACGGATACTTGGCCGGATTGACAGGGGAGATTGAAAAAAAATTAGTTTGCTCACTGCCTTGAATTCAGCCGCTAATCCGGCGGGATATCCGGCCAATTTTTGGCCGGATTCTGACGTGGCATCCACTCGTTTCGTTTTCGTTGGAGCGTTTAATCGAAGTCCTATTGTATCGTATGATTTGATAATTGTGTTTAGATCCATTTCCGATTGTTCATTTTTTTGCAGTTCTTTTGCACGTTTTGTAGGATTTTTGAGTGATTTGACTCCGTAGTTCTGGCGAGAGTTGGGCAGGCAGTTTGCTAACCCTTGGGGTACGTCCTAAGGGAAGGTGGGGCTATCACAGGTAGTATCAGACCACTTCGCGTGGTCTCTGCACGGAGTGAGTTTGGGCCAAATGGTGTTATGGTCCCGATTATATGAATAAGTGTAAATGACTAATTGCTCTTTTTGGGCGTAAGCTATGAATCGTGTCTGTTGTAAGTGTAAATCCCTTATCGCGGTATTTGAGGAAGATATATATGTATGTCGGGTAGAAATCTCTAATATGGATGATTTATTCTTGGGACCGGCCGGCTTGAGTTGTAAATTATCTTATTGTGGATTTTTGTACTTGAGTACCAAATAGTGGAGAGCACTAGAATAAGGGTAGGTATCTTGATTGCACTTGTGATGAGTTTTGATGGCAAAGGTTAAGACGCTGAAGATTCTAACATTTGCCTAGTAAATTGGACTGATCGGAGGGATTGGATCTAGAAATGTTATCATGGATTAATTTAGTAATAGTCTGATTAGGGTTTCTATAAACAGTGACCAGATTATAGTGAATGTCGGGAAATTTGCATTGAAGACTTGTTCTTTTTTCCTATGATTGTGAGGGTTTGATAAGTGTTTACTTGTCTTTGAGACAGTTTAACTGCAACTATATAGGTATTTCTACCCCTCTTGCGATATTTGATACCCGTAGTTTGGTTCTTGATAAACTACTCTTGCATGTATTTCTTGATACATATCCATCAATGGCAACGTATGGACCTGACTTGATTATTATCGTGCCGAGACCGAGAGTTTGGAATTAAGCATAGAGATTTTGAGAAAAGGGATTTGGCTTCTATACCATATGAAAAAAAAGAAAAAAAAACTTGAGATAAGGTGTGGAACTTTTGAGATACGAGGTAGGTTTTAGGGTTGCGTTATGTATATAAGCGATAAGTGGCATAGTATGTGACGACTGGAAAAATTTTCTTATATTTTTTCTTAAAATTCCCTTTTATTTGAAATTTATTACTTTAGAATAGCCTTACTACTCATTTACCCCACAATAAGTGCAAATAAACATAAATCATGGGTTTTTCCTTTCGTTTTCAAATTATCGTAAATTAGGGTTTTTGTGCCTTTTCACAGTGTAATTATTCGGCACGGAGTGTGTATCAAATTTAGTGATTTAGAGTGAGTTTTAGATAATATTAAGTGTATGATTAGAAGTAATAATAATAAGTCAGTGAATTGTAAGTAAAAGCCCTAGTACACGCGATTTACGGAAAATCGGCTTGAACCGACGGGTATCGTTTACTATCGATTGAACACACCACTTCATTAACTTAATCTCATTGTTATTAGAGCCAAAATATCAGCCCTAATCAGCTCTTGTTGGCCGAAATTATTGACCATAAAAACCAAAGGAAAAGAAAAAATTTGAGAAAAGATCTTGGAGTGACACTTGGAGACAATCAAACCATCTTTGACCCAAGCTCATTTCTATCACCTTGACCTTCTTGAAGCTTCATTCTTCCTCCATTTTGACATATCTTGGCAGAACCTAAGAGAAAAAAAAAGGGAGAAGAAAGCTTCATTCCATCTTTGGGGTTTAGCTCATTTGAGTGAAAAATCAAGAAACTAAACCGATTAATCCTTTCTTTGAGCACTTGGGAAGATTGGTGTGCTAAAACTTTACAAGGAGAGGTGGTGGATATCTCTTACAAGCATCATAGTGAGGTATATTGGCTGTCCATCATCTTTAGTTCCCTTAATCTTGGTTAAGTTGCTATACAACTCATATTCTTGGTTAATTGATAGCTATGCAAGTAGTTTTGATGATTATGGAGAATTTGTGAGTTAGGGTTTTGAATTGTTCAGCTATATTTCTTCTCGTTTAGATAGAATATGATGTGAATAAGGTTAGATAAGGAGGTGAAGCAGTGTTTTCAGGCTAGAATTGTAAAGATTAGCACTTGAATGCATGAATTCCAATTTTTCGATTTTGTATTACCCTGTTCTGCCCAGTCTCATTCTGCCATGATGGAGGCCGAATCAGCCTTAGGTTAAAACATAAAAGTTATAGGAAATGATGTATTTTAGCTGTTTGTAAAATTTCAGTTCAATCCAAGTACTGTAACATATGAAATGACAAAATTACCCTTACTACTATAGGTATAGTTTTGTGGATAGTTTTGACATTTTCTCATTCTGGCTGCATTTTGTCACCTTGATCCGTATCAAATTGGCCTTTGGCCAAAACATGAAACTTTTAGCCCTATGTTTCAGCCTTCCAACGCGACTGAAAACACCTCAAACGGAATTGTGTAACCTGAGTTATTGTCATTTGAATTCAGTACTGGCAACTGTACTGACAAGAACATTTTGGTTCTGTAATTTGTACTTTTGACCTAGATCAATTGTGAACTGGATTGAGTAGTTTTCATGAAAGTTGTAGCCCTTTATCTTAGCTTCGAATTGGTATAAAGTTCAGGCCAATCTGATAAACGTAACTCTAGTTATGACTAAAATGTTATAAGATGTCGAATCTGCGATTTAGGCTTTTGCCTTCAAAACATGATTTTCGATTGGATTATTATACTTGTGTTGTACTTGGATGATTTTTGAGCCTATTGAACGGCTATTGTAATGAGATTATCTGTGTGTGACTTTGGGATTGATTGAAAAAAATAATGAATCCATAAATGGCTAAAAAATAGGTAAATACAAAGGGCGTGCTGCCCAAATTTACACTCGAGAACTAGGTTAGGATTTGAGAACGAATACCACTTGAACATCTAGAATATTTGCGTCTTCTTTTATCGAGGTATATAAGTTAGAATTCGGTCGAAACTTGTACCCTTGAAAAAATGAAATTTACGACTAATAGAAATACATTTTCTTTGTCATTTTGACTCAAATGGAGATTTCAATGTTTTACTAGCGAGCATAAGTTTTACAAATATTTTACTCATGTCCTTTGGTTTGAATGTACTCTTTTCACTTTCAAAACCATATTTATACTTTGTATTAGTAGTTATTCAGATTTTCTTTGATTCACCTAAACTTTGGATGGTTTAACCGTAATATTTTTTCTTGGTTATTATTAGGGTTCCTTGGTGATGGAGGATATTATCCGGAAGGATACTTTGGACGTTATTTTCTTTAAATAGGTGAATGTTCTTTGTACGTTATGTTTCCATTGACTATGTGACTTGTTGTGGATGTTTGATTAAATGTTAAATGCTTTCAATGATTGCTGAAAATGAGTTTTGCTAGGCGAGTGTGTACTTTATCGCACTCGACCTAAATAAATATGAAATTTTGAATAATTATTTGATTATATGCTAGTTGTGCATGAATGTAAGCCTTGTGGCCGAACTGGACCCTTGACCTTCGTTGCCGGTCGATTCGAGCCAGAAGCGGACTCGATCGGGCGATTTGGTGACCCTGGGTGAAAGTTTGGTATACTTGAGTATTACCACGTTGTCGGGTGGAGACTGGCCAATGTCCAGTAGGGAAAAAATGAAATGAATGAATGAATGAATGGCAAGAACAATGGAGAGGTTTTCATTTATAAACGAAATTATTTTAATGATGGAGGAATAAGGAAATGATTGGTGGAATGAATGAACAAAGAGCTCCACGTGAGCATGTATCCTTGTAATGAATGTGTTATTATTACCTTATATTGTAAATATTTTCTGGATGACTTGTTAGTATCTTATTAATGTCCTTGTCTAATTGATTTGATTATTGCGTACGGAACCTCGTTGGACTTTTAGCTCATTCCGTTAGTTTTATTTTTCTTACAGGGGATGCGAGCAAAGGCGAGAGATTTGTATAGAATAGCATAGTCTAGTTCAAATTTTTGCAATTGTACTCGCTCTAATGCCTGCATAGGGTTGGAAGTATTGAGATTGAGAACCTTTGTTATATTTGGGTTTGTATTACTTTGAGGTAGAAATGTATGTAAGTGTTCCCAGTTTGGGTGCTGTTATTTTCTTTACTCTTGAGGTTGTAACATCTTTTATTTGAAGTAAGTGAGTGAGTCATGGCGCGAATTGGGCAGGCAGACCACTAAATCTTGGGGTACGTCCTAGGGGGAGGTGGGATCGTCACAAGTGGTATCGGAGCCACTTCGCGTGGTCTCTACGCAGAGTGAGTTTGGGTCAAGTGGTGTTATGGCCCTGATTTCTTGAATAAATATGAAGGACTAAGTGCTCTTTTGAGCATAAGTTATGAACCATAAAGTGTTATAGGTCTTAAATTTTTCTCATGGTACTTGTGGATAATAGTTATGTACGTCAGGTAGGAATTTCAATGGTAGATAATTTACTCTTGGGGCTGGCCAACTCGAGTGGTGAATTATCTCGGATTCTTGTACCTGCGTACGCGGGAGTTGAGAGCAATACCAAGGACTTGCAATCTTCATTTCGAGGAACAGGAATGGGCTAGTGTTTGGTGAGAGCAAGTGCAAGGGATCTACGGATGTCTAGTTCGGATAGTAATAGAAGTGAGAGATTGGACGGAAA
The DNA here is from genome assembly GCF_036785885.1 of Coffea arabica. Classification (NCBI taxonomy): domain Eukaryota; kingdom Viridiplantae; phylum Streptophyta; class Magnoliopsida; order Gentianales; family Rubiaceae; genus Coffea; species Coffea arabica. The sequence continues at coordinate 69,525,613 of NC_092312.1, read as the reverse complement.
ATATTTTAACCGAGTATGGAATGGCATGTCGTGTTTTCTTTTGTTTTGCCTCTGCATTGCTACCGTATGTATTTGGCTTGTGGTATGTTGATACTTACGTGTATGGTATTTGTTGTACTTGATTTTGTTTTTGTTCAACTTGATATGTAGCTATGTGAATTTGGTGTGTTATATCTTGTTATTTTAGTCAATTTACTTTGTTACATACTAAATTACCTTTTGAAAAAAAAAGAGAGAGAAAAGGGTATGGAGGGGAGACGTAGTCGTGGTTGGGGAGCTAGTCGTGGCCGTAGGGTTAGGCAAGTTCAAGAACCGAGAGAAAAAAGAGAAACAGTAGTTGAACAAGATCGGGGACCGAGGGTTGAGGCCGGAGATCAAGTAGCGACGGCGATACAACAAATGACAAATATTTTAGTGCGATTGGTAGATCAACAAATCCAGATGCCAGTGAATCAACCCCAAAATCCCGAGATAGGAGAGAATAGGGCTCTGGAGCGGTTTCAAAAGTTTGTACCTCCTAAATTCCTTGGAGGGCATGATCCAAATATAGTTGAATAGTGGTTAGAGGCAATGATTAACATCTTCGCAGCCTTAAACTACACGGAGCAAACACAGGTGAACTTTACTGTATTCCAATTCGAAAGATCGGGTCGAGTATGGTGGAATGTTATTTGGGCAAAATGAGAGAGAGAACAGACTACATGGATATGCGCGAACTTTATAAGGGAATTTAATGAGAAGTACCTCCCACCTTTGGTCCAAAAAAGGAGGAAGCATGAGTTTATTGGGTTGCGTCAGGGAACCCAAAGTATGGCTGAATATGAGACTAAATTTACTAAACTATCCAAATTTGCGTCCGAATTGGTAGTTGCGGAGCAAAGGAGAGTAAGACGGTTCATACAAGACTTGAATTTGGAAATCCAGAAAGCTTTAGTGGCGGTTCAAGTTAATACTTTTACGGAGACTCTTGAGAAGGTTCAAAGAATTGAGGATGCGAAAGCACAAGTAAAAACTTTTCAAACACGAAAAAGAGGTTCATCTAGTAGCATGCCTGAGAAATCTAGAGAAAAGATAATGCCCTCCAAAGTGTAAAAAGTGAACAATTTACCTCATCCACCATGGACATTAGGAGCATTAGATGAAAGATCTACAAGAGGAAGTCAGATAGGACATGATGAAATTTCTCAAGAAGGTCAAAAAGTGACTTCTCACTTGGTCTGTGGATATTGTGGAATGGCTAATCACACTGAGAATGATTGTTGGAGGAAAGGGCAAAAGTGTTTAATTTGTGGGAGTAGCAATCATCAAATTAGTACTTGCCCGATGAAGCAGCCACGAGAGAGTAGTGCTTAGCAACTAGATGGAACCAAACCGAAACAAGTAAATGAAAAAGAGAACCGAACAAAAGTACTGGCAAAGGTATATGCCTTAGACAACCAACAACCTCCAGAGTCATCTGAGACAATTGAAGGTAAAAAAAAAAAAAAATTCGAGGACGAAATTTCTTTAAGAGAGAGAGTATGTGACGACTGGAAAAATTTCCTTATATTTTTTCTTAAAATTCCCTTTTATTTGAAATTTATTACTTTAGAATAGCTTTACTAGCATTTACCCCACAATAAGTGCAAATAAATATAGAATCAAGGGTTTTTCCTTTCGTTTTCAAGTTATCGTAAATTACTAGGAAAAACATAGTGGGGTATCTCTTACAAGCATCATAGTGAGGTATATTGGCTGTCCATCATCTTTAGTTCCCTTAATCTTGCTTAAGTTGCTATACAACTCATATTCTTGGTTAATTGATAGCTATGCAAGTAGTTTTGATGATTATGGAGAATTTGTGAGTTAGGGTTTTGAATTGTTCAGCTATATTTCTTCTTGTTTAGATATAATATGATGTGAATAACCTTAGATAAGGAGGTGAAGTAGTGTTTCAAGCTAGAATTGTGAATATTAGCACTTGAATGCATGAATTCCAGTTTTTCAATTTTGTATCATCCTGTTCTGCCCAGTTTCATTTGGCTATGATGGAGGCTGAATCAGCCTTAGGTTAAAATATAAAAGTTGTAGAAAATGATGTATTATAGCTGCCTGTAAAATTTCGGCTTAATTCGAGCACTGTAGCACAAGAAATGACAAAATTACCCTTGCTACCATAGGTATAGTTTTGTGGATAGTTTTGACATTTCCTCATTCTAGCTGCATTTTTTCACCTTGATCCGTATCAAATTAGCCTTTAGCCAAAACATGAAACTTTTAGCCCTATGTTTCAGTCTTCCAACGCAACTGAAAACACCTCAAACGAAATTGTGTAGCTTGAGTTATTGTCATTTGAATTCAGTACTGGCAACCGTACTAACAAGGACATTTTGGTTCTGTAATCTGTACTTTTGACCTAGATCAATTATGAACTGGATTGAGCAGTCTTTATGAAAGTTGTAGCCCTTTGTCTTAGTTTTGAGCCGGTATAAAGTTCACACCAATCCAATAAACGGAACTCTAGTTGTGACTAAAATATTATAAGATGTCGAACCTGCCATTTAGGCTTTTGCCTTCAAAATATGATTTTCGATTGGATTATTATACTTGTGTTGTACTTGGATGATTGTTGAGCCTATTGAATGGCTATTGTAATGAGATTATCTGTGTGTGACTTTGGAACTAATTGAGAAAAATAATAAATCCATAAATGGCTGGAAAATAGGTAAATACAAAGAGCGTACTGCCCAAATTTACACTCGAGAACTAGGTAAGGATTTTAGAATGAATACCACTTGAACCATCTAGGATATTTGCGTCTTCTTTTATCAAGGTATATAAGTTAGAATTCGACCGAAATTTGTACCCTTGGTAAAATGAAATTTACGACTAATAGAAATACGTTTTCTTTGTCACTTCGACTCAAATGGAGATTTCAAAGTCTTATGAGCGAGCATAAGTTTTACAAATATTTTACTCATGTCCTTTGGTTTAAATGCACTCTTTTCACTTCCAAAATCATATTTATAGTTTGTACTAGTAGTTATTCAGATTTTCTTTGGTTCACCTAAACTTTGGATGGTTTAACCGTAATATTTTCTCTTAGTTATTATTAGGGTTCTTTGGTGATTGAGAGTATTATCCGGAAGGATACTTTGGACGTTATTTTGCTTAAATAGGTGAGTGTTCCTTGTACGTTATGTTTCCATTGACTATGTAACTTGTTGTGGATGTTTGATTAAATGTTAAATGCTTTCAATGATTGCCGAAAATGAGTTTTGCTAGGCGAGTGTGTACTTTATCGCAGTCGACATAAATAAATATGAAATTTTCAATAATTATTTGATTATATGCTAGTTGTGCATGAATGTAAACCTTGTGGCTTAACTGGGCCCTTGCCCTTCGTTGTCTGTCGATTCGAGTCTGAAGCGGACTCGGTCGGGCGATTTGGTGATCTTGGGTGAAAGTTTGGTATGTTCGAATATTACCACGTTGTCGGGTGGAGACTGGCCAATGTCCAATAAGGGGAAAATGAAATGAATGAATGAATGGCAAGAACAATGGAGGGGTTTTCACTTACAAACGAAATTATTTTAATGATGGAGAAATAAGGAAATGATTGGTGGAATGAATGAACGAAAGGCGCCACGTGAGCATGTATCCTTGTAATGAATATGTTATTATTGCTTTATATTGTAAATGTTTTCTGGACGACTTGTTAGTATCTGATTAATGTCATTGTCTAATTGATTTGATTATTGCGTACGGAACCTTGTTGGGCTTTTAGTTCATTCCGTTAGTTTTGTTTTTCTTACAGGGATGCGAGTAAGGGCGAGAGACTTGTATAGAATAGCATAGTCTAGTTCAAATTTTTGCAATTGTACTCGCTCTAATGCCTGGATAGGGTTGGAAGTATTGAGATTGAGAACCTTTGTTATATTTGGGTTTGTATTACTTTGAGATAGAAATGTATGTAAGTATACGTTCCCAGTTTGGGAACAGTTATTTCCTTTACTCTTGAAGTTGTAACCTCTTTTATTTGAACTAAATGAGTGAGTCCTGGCGAGTGATGGGCAGGAGGACCGCTAAACCCTGGGGTACACCCTAGGGGCAGGTGGGATCGTCACATAATATATTAAGATGTTGCCCTAATTATGTTCTACTTTCTCATCTACTTTATTTGGAAATATCTGTGTAATTTTCCATGGTCGGATTGGGAGTGAGAAAACTTAACAGTTATGTGGTTAGGATACCAAGTGTACTTAGTTACTTATTTTGATCCATTAATTTGCTTGACAGGCTGTCACTTGGGTTCAAGCGAATTGGTGAGATGACACATTTGGCTGACATGTATACAAAAATAGAGATTATCTGAAAGGAAGTAGAGTTCCAAAAGAAATTAGCTGAGTACTGGAAAGAGAGATGGAAATAGGAGTATTTAGATAAAATTGAGCTACTGCACAAGAACATAGAATTGAAAAAGAAATACGAAGGAATCCCGGAAGAGGTACGGAGTAAGTTTGAGTTAGTGCTTTCGTCTAGTCGAATAACATATCTGGACATTCCTAGTAATAAAGATAAAAGAGGTGAAGGAAGTTCTCGTGATATCAAAGGGAAACATAAATAAATGTATGGAGATAGATTTGCTATGAAGGATAAAGGGAGGAAGAAGAAAAAGAATGGACACTTCAAGAAGAGACGTGTAGCTGCTGAGTGTGAAACATATAACAAAATTCATACGGGAATATGTTATTTGAAAATTGGTGCATGTTTTAGATGCGGCCAACTAGGGCACCAACTGCCCAAGACAAATGAATTTTTGGATGATGTAGTTGTTGTAATAGTTAGAGTCAGCAATTAGTGATGTGTTGGCTGAAATAATTATATTTATGGAACTATGTGTATGCAAACTTTATGTAGTAAGTGTATCCCCGATAGAAGTAGTGGATCTGGTACCTGATGTTTTGATAAGTAATATTAAATATTGGTGATTGGACAGTATTGGATCCTGATTCATGAATCTTTTACTATAGTTTAGTCTTGAAACTAAGTGAAAATTTTTCGTTTGTGGTTCGAAAGTGGGAATTTTTGAAATCTTCACTGATTTTTCTTCGCATGGCGTTTTAGTCATTGCATTATCACGATTTTATCTTTAGATAGATTGTGATAGTGGTATATGTGAAGAGAAACTCTTGAAAAGTAGAAGAAATCACTGTAGAATTGAGTTTTGTGAGCAAAAGAGGAGAATTTCGAGGACGAAATTCTTTTAAGGGGAAAAGAGTGTGAGAACCCGAAAATTTTCGTATTTTCTAAGTATTATTTTATTTTCTTACCTACATTTTTTTATACTTTCCTTTAATATATTAATTTTCTATACATTTTTATAAGTGAGTATAGTGTTTAAATCATTTTTCCTAATATAAGTTAGTTTATGTGACGCTAGTAGTGTATATTGGACGTGGGACCCGCTAGTGCGTTAAGTGCAATAAAATTTTGACGCCTAAGTGTAGTTTTGCATAAAGGGATATTTTTACAAGGTGTTAGGAGATAATTAGAGGGTAACCAAATAGATTAACCATTGGAAGGCAAGAGGATTAGATCAAACCTTAAAGGCGCCACGTGTCGCGACACTATTTGAAGTTGGATTTTGACCAACCTTTCTTACCTTTACTAAACACCAATTTTGACCAAGATTTCTTCATTCTTTCATCCATCTTGGCTGAACCCTTTGAGAGGAACAAATAGAGAAAACTTCATCTTGCATCTTCAATTTCTTGCTTCAATCTTGTGTTCCAACTATCAACTTTGTAAACTACTCCATAAAAGTGCTAACTAAGGAGATTCGAAGGGGTTGGTGGAGTGATTTTGGAGAAGGAAGTACTAAACTACCACCTTTCTTGAAGTTACTAGGTAATTTTGCCAAGAAATCCCTCTCTACTTCTAATATTAGCATACTTGTGATTTAGGGTTGCAAAATAGGTAGTTTTATGAGACATATGATGGTTTGAAGTGGTGTCACGGAAATTTTCAATTTTTATGGTGATTTTTCTGCCCTCGTGTGATGAGTAATGATTGGCTATGGTTTGATAGCTTTATTATGTGAAATATTAGGGTATTATGTATTAGATGGACTTGCTTAAAGAAAATTTCAGATTTTGGGAGTAAATTTCAGATTAGGGTTTCAATTTGAGGCTTTATTGTGATTCATTTTGGAGCTATCAATTGGCTCAAATTGAAGGGTATTGCAGCCCTAATTAGGTGTGCTTTCTAACTTATGTATTGTGTGTGCAATTGTTGTTGATTTGAGTTGAGATTAGTGATGGATTATAGGGTGGAAAGTAAAGGAATCTAAGGGGAAGTGCTGTCCAATTTTTGGGATTACTTGATACCTTCGAGATTGGGTTAATCATGGGTAGAAATGAAGGGCTTTGGGTCGTTCGAGCCCCTAGGTTCTCATGTTTCTTTTTCACCCCAAAATCACACCTTTGTATCCTTACATTTGTAGTTCATTTGGATAGACATACGACTCGTAATCGAGTCTTATTTGTTTTCCTTGGTTGTTTTAGGACGTATCGGTGATCTAGGGCATACTTCGGATGGAAACTTTTGAAGTTATCTTTGCTTAAACTGGTGAGTGTATCGCTCCCATGATTCGTTGCTTAAATGGTTTATCTGTACTTGTCATTTGTGATTTGAATGACTGTACCATCTGATTATTCTGTACGAGACGAGGGTATACTTTATCGCACTCGTTCTCTGGCCTGTGTGACTTGTTTATTGTATAAACTTGAATCTGTTACTTGTGCCTGATATGATGTCGTTTGGAGGCTTGCATCCAACGACCTTCCCGTGCCTATGAAATCTGAGCTCAATCTCATGGGTAGTTAATTGAATCGAGCTAGCACGGGCTTGGTCGAGGAAAATTGACAATCCATGGGGCCTGTGTCTGGGGAATCTTTGGGTATTGGAGACTCTGGATTTCCGGTATACTCGCGTATCTCCATCCCTATTCCTGTTGAGGCGTTCAGGTCCGGTAAGGGGTATGTTCGGTGGACGAAATTTGGTGTAAAGTGGTGCTCTACTGGACTGATTACTTTATTTGAAAGTTGACGGAGTGTCAACTACTACTTGATCAAGCTTTGGTGAAGACAAAGGAATTTGGCTCTTGAGAGCCACCTGTATCCTTTCTATTTGAAGTGTTTGTTCATTTCCTTATTTGGTGTATACATTTGCCTGATTAAAAGTGAAGTTCTATGATTCTTGACTGCTTGAACTTGTGGTACCTCATTGAGTGTAAGCTCACCCCTTCCCGTTATCTTTGTTTTCCTTACAGGGTTCAAAATGTTGGGAATCGTGGTTTTGAAGAAAAGAGTAGAGCTAGATGTAGACATTCTTTTGATTAAGCTCCTCTGTACTGGCAAACCCTACGTGTACTTTGACAAATTGTGTATAGTCCGACTCGTATTGCTAGTTGAACTGTTAAACCCTCCAATGTATATATATATATATATATATATATAAGTGTTTGCTCATATGATTTCAATAGTATTTGGTTGAGATGGTATGTTTTATTGGTAATGTAAACTATCCGTTGGAAAATCGGGCGAGTGTGGAAATTGAACAAGGAAGACAAGAAATCTGGTGGGAAATGACTGCAGACAATCCGGCTGTATATCCGGCTAGTTCTTGGCTGGATAGTTGGCCGGATTGACAGGAGAGATTAAAAAAAATTTGGTTTGCTCACTGCCTTGAATCCGGCCGGATTCTAACGTGGCATCCACTCGTTTCGTTTTCATTGGAGCGTTTAATCGAAATCCTATTGTACCGTATAGTTTGGTAATCGTGTTTAGATCAGTTTCCAATTGTTCGTTTTCTTGCAGTTCTTTTGTATGTTTTGTAGGGTTTTCGAGTGATTTGACTCTGTAGTCCTGGCGAGAGTTGGACAGGCAGTTCGCTAACTCTTGAGGTACGTCCTAGGAGAAGGTGGGGCTGTCACAGAACAAAGTAGAATGGCCAACAAAAGTGTTACACCACCATCTTTCTCATTTAGAGATGGTAAATAGGCAAGATAGACGGGATTTGGGCGAGACTTAATTGGAGCTACCAAATATGGGTTATATCCAAACAGTCCCATATTAGTCATGGGACTAATATGAGCGGGACTAAAATGGATTGGACCCATTTTAATACTGCCTAAATATCCAATAATTCACATTTTATTTTTAAATCTTTTTTCCCTAATCAAATGTCTCAATATCGCTTTTATTTTTTAATATCATTTAATTAGTTTGTTCAACTTTGTAAAAGTTCTACAAATTTCTATATATGTGTGTGTGTGTGTGTAGTGCGATAATTTTTCAAACTAAACAAAATTTACTAGATATGAAATTTTTTAAACCCCAACTCTCATGCAAATAAAAGTACATAAATAAGAACCAGTTCAGTGCTTTATATCAATTAATGATCAACTTTCTAGCTTTAACATAAGGAAACTTCACTAAATGACTAAAGGCTAAAAGTGAAGCAAACCCAACCACATCCCCATCTGCCAACACCATTCCTTTTTTTTTTTTCAGTGTTTGTCCTATACTCCTTTTCCTACTCCCTCAACTCTCGAGTTTCACTCTGTCTATCCTAAATCTACCACACCCCATCCAACAACAATAATGTCTAGAATTGAGAATACGACTACCACATCATTCACTCCATTTCTCCTCCTAAGATATAAGCATTTATATTTACTACTGTATTAGGATTGCTACGTAATCGGTAATATTCCTAGCGTTCTACCATTAGTGGAGCATCCATTCCCCCACTACCATCATTCACTTTCTACATCTACTACTTAAGCACACACACTCACTAGTACAGTAGTAGTTGTACTTTTGTCTTTCCTTCTACTGCCAAATACACACAAATAACAGTACACTACTGCTACCACTAGATGCATACACTGCTGTTGACTGTTTTGGAAAATTTGATGGTTTTCGACTTTTAGGCATTCTTAAGTTTTGGGGAAAAGAAAGATTCATGAGAGTTCTAAGTAAGTCTCAATAAGACCCAGATTTTGGATAGGTATTATTGGATATATTTTCAATTAGACCCAGTTCCATATTTTACATATTTATTCCATCCAAATTAAGTTTCAGTATGGGATCTTACTGGGTCTTTGGGACTTAGTACCACCTCTATTTCATTGTATCCGAGCAAGAATCTATGTTTATGATTCTTGAGCTATTTCATAGTGTAGCTGATGGGGTTTTCCGAGTTAGCTTGTTGATGATTCTTCAGCTATTTTACTTCATTCCCTAACCTATCAAAAAGTAAAAATATAAAGTAGATCACAAGGGAAAAACTTCATATTGCAGATTCCTAAATTCAATTTTACAAGGGGTGTTAAAAAAAGACAGCTATAGTGCGCAGATTATATTCAATAATTGCACCCAAAAAGAACAGAATTATTTGTTGTAACAATTCAATCATAGAAAGGATTAACGCCAAAGTCCTAGCTCAATTAGAAAATGCTTTCTTTAGCAGAGACAATTACAGAGGTCAAACGAAAATTTTTATTAGAGATTGATCAGTAAGGAAAGGGAAAACTGAAAGTGAAATTCTGACTTGGAAGAGTCCCCGTCGGACCTATCAACGTTCAGTCACAAGAAAAATGATCTTTTAGGATCAAAGCTCATTTAAAGCTCATTTAAATTCAATGAAGGTTAGTTCGTATTGTAAAAGAACTAATCTCGAACAATGAACATGGCTCATTTAATAATTGAGTTCAGCTTGAACACTTTCATGAACTAAACAAATGTGTTCGCTCATCCATACATAAATAAAAAATAGTAAAGATAAATATATACACGTTGCATATTGTCAAACACATGTATAACACCTTGCATTTTTTCTACACATAAAACTAGTTTTATTCATTTTCTGGAACCAAGTTAGTAAATTGCAAATGGATTTTCGTGAACTAATGTTTTCAAACTTGATCTCAATATATTAAGTATAACGAGCTAACCTTGAGTTCAAATTGGAATATTATTTCAAATTAACGAACAAAAATTGAACTGCATTTTAGGTTCTTTTGATAAATGAATGAATTCAAACTTTCTTTGTATCATATACAAATAAATTTGAAAATTGTACATTCATCACCATTTGATTTGTTAAAATCTTTATAAGAAAATCAGGAGATATAGCATGTAAATAAGTTGACTAATTTAGGAAAGAAAAAAAACCTTAAAGGACAACTTGGATTTTGGACATTAGTTGCAGGAGGAGGAGAATAATGGGGTGGTGGCAAAAGGACTCTTTTTGAGTGATTTTTGGTATTTTAGAGAGAGAGAGAGAGAGAGAGAATTCTTCTTTTAGAAAATGAATGCATTTGTTTTTGAGGGAAATGGGTGATTATATTATGATCACTAAGAATAAGCAGGAGTGTTGTACATATGTTTTACGCATTAGTAATATCAATTTATCAGCTACAACAAAACACTAAAACAATAATAAAATTTTATTTTCTATAAAAATTCAGTCCAATAATTACTCCTTACATATAAGTGTAAGATTTACTAATATCTCGCTATATTCTTTTAAAGTTTTAGAACGGTGAGTAAGTTTATTTACTACTATTTTTTTTAGTTTTATTTAGATCTAAATTTAGAACAGTTATTAATACTTTGAGAAGTATCTAGGATGATTACCTTTATATGGTTGTTTACTGTAAATTCAAATCCAGATATTGACAGTATTAAATTGTTTATATCATATATATATATACATATATATACATGTATACATATATATATACATATACATATACACACATACTAAAAGCAGCAATTTTCAATTGGAATTCCAATTGGTGTTGAATTGAGCTGCTCAATTATTTTGACTGGGCCATTTATTATGACCGGATTTTGGTATTTGGTAATTTAGAGCAATTGTTGTGGGTTTCTTTTTCCCAATTGGAATTGCAATTGCTCTTGATTTAAAAGGTGCACTTGAGCGGTGCAATTATTTGATCTGGCCATTTATTTAGATTGGTTTTGTTGATTGGTGACTTAGATGAACTTCAGTGGCTTTTTAGTGGAGGACCGGTTATTTTGTTTGGATTAATTGGGTATGTTTCTTGTAATTTGGCTCGCTATCATGGTGCCAGTACGAAACGTACGAAGACACCACATTGAGGGTGATTTGGTAATTTTGATTGATTCAGTTTTTATTTTGCATACACCAAAAATCACCAAAATGGCAGAACCTACACCTAGCTCTACCCCGAAAAACTCCGGCTCTTTTCCTAAAAATATTGGCTATGATAAGAACATTTTGAAAATTGAGAATGAAATACTATTATTCTATCATGAAATAAGAGAAATATTTGTGTTGATTAAGTTTACAAGCATTGTGAAATAATAAATTGTTTCAATTTTGAAGCTTTTAGATATGTACAAACAGTAAATCAAAAGACGTGTAAGTATATTTGACCCAATATGAATATACGCCTTTCAAAAACTTTCCTCTTGAATGGAAATTCTTTCATATTATTTCTTAATTTGTATTAATTCTATTCATTTAGCATTCCTATAAGAAAAACAGGTATATAGTCCAAGAGAAGATAAGAATATCATCCAAGCAAGTGTAGCTGGCAAGGATTATCATTCAAATGCTAAGGGAATTCCACCTATAGAAGATTTTCTACTATGGACATTCTCTTATAGGTTGAAAAAGTACGGCGTCCAAAGATAACTCTTAATAACGTTCAAAATTGGACCTTGTCATTCATGTATAGCCAAATTTCAATCTTTTTTATTGGGTTACCAAATGGGATGTTACTAATTAAGACAAACAGGTATATAGTTCAAGGTATAACTAAATGAATACTTTGCATTCATTTACTCATTCAGTAGTCCTTTAAGAAAAAGAGGTATATAGTTCAGGAGAAGATAAGAATATCATCCAAGCAAGTGTAGTTGGCAAGGATTATCATGCAAATGTTAAGGGGATTCCACCTATAGAAGATTTTCCACCATGGACATTTTCTTATAAACGGGAAATGTACGGTGTCCAAAGATAACCCTTAATAATGTACAAAATTGGACCTTGTTTTTCATTTATAACCAAATTTCAATCTTTTTTGTTTGGTTACCAAATGGGATGTTTCTAAATAAGACAAACCCACATTCTAACAAACCCCTAACTCTCCAGATTGCGTAATATTCTTGTTTTTCTTGGGGGAACTTAAGAAAGACATGCAATAGCTAGTGGGTTAAGTTTCGGACCAATTTGAAAGTTCAAAATCAATGGGAAACATATTTTGTGCAAAGAATTGATCAGGGAGGGCCATGCTATAAATGGGCATGGGAAAGTTTGAGCTTTTACTTGTATCACATGAATTATATTACCTTTTTTGTTGCATAAGCCATTAAATTGTCCAAAATTTGTTTTTGCATCTTTTCAATTTCTCTTTCCATTATTTCCTGTACGGTATGATTAAATATAACTCATGAAGGTATCAAATGCAAAATTGTTCTCAAAGAATTTATTTCACCAACTTAATTATCTCATGGATATAGCATGCATCATGCGTATGTGTAGTTTTTTACACTATAATAAGATATTATGTATAAGAGATAATAATTGACAAGTTTTAGCAAATTTTCTTAGAGATTATACTTGATTAGATCTCACTCTCTTTTTTCACTGAGCTTATAGAGTGTTAAACAACTTCAACAAGGAAATAACATCCACAAACTTACTTTTCATCAACATTTGGATGGTAAATCTATTTACAAAACCAATTCAAAGAAATTTATATGGATAAGCACCTGGCAACTCCACCGTTCTCCGGCACATACCTCCAACGCCATTACGAGGAATTGACAAAAAACAAGCCAAGTTTTGGAAAGTAAAAAAGACATTAACCCCAAAACAAGAGAAAGGGAGAATAATTGTAAAGCAATCAACGAAAGAACCTGATCCAACCAAATTGGACCTTGTTTTTCATGTACAATTTAATTTTAATCTTTTTATTTAGTTACTCTCTCATGGGATGTTACTAATTAAGATGCTGCTATATTCTACCATACCCCCAACACTCAAGATTGTGTACTCTTCTTTTTTTTGGAGAGCCTTACAAAAGACATGCAATTGCTAATAAACCTTGAAATTTACTCACATAACATGGTCATCATATGGAAGAAAATAAAGTCATTACCTGATTAAATATGAGGGTTGTTTGTATTTATCATTAAAAATGTTGTCTTCCAACTAATTGTGGGTTAAGTAGAGGAGCAATTTGAAAGTTCAAAATCAATGGTAAACATGTTTTATGGAAAATGGAGAACCATACTGTAACTGGGCATGGCAAATTAGTAGTTGAACTTGTAAAATGAGTTGTCTTTGCATTCAGTTGTCCAAGAAATTGTCTCTGTACCTTTTCGATTCTTTCTTTCCATTGTTTCCACTATGACACAATTAAATATAACTTGTGAAGGAATCAAATACATAATTGTTCTTAAAAAATTTGATTCAACAACTTAATTTTCTCATAGATACAGCATGCATCATGCATACATGCAATTTTTTGATGATAATTTGATATTATGTAGAACAGATAATAATTGATAAGCTTTAGGAAATTTTTCTACAGATTATACTTTGATGAGATCTCACTCTCTTTTCTTATTGAGCTTATAGATTGTTGAACAACTGCAACAAGGCAATGACATCCTCAACCCTTTTTTCATCAACATTCGGAAGGTAAATCTTATTTATAAAACTAATTTAATGAGATTTACATGGATAAATGCTAAGCACCTCCATTATCATTCAACATTACAAAGTAATTAATTCTTCCAATTCGAAACTTTTAATTATGTATAGACAGTGAATCCAAAGATAAGTTAGAATGTTTTACTTAATGTAAATACATGCCTTTTTTAAAAAACTTTAAGTTTTAATGATGAGATGCACTTGAATGGTAATTCTTTCATGTTATTTCTTACTTTGTATTTTGTTCTACTCATTTAGCATTCCTTACAAAAAGATATATGCATAGTCCTAGAGATGATAAGAAAATCATCCAAGAAAGTATAGTTGGCAAAGGATTAATATGCAAATCACAAGCGAATTCCACCTACAAAAGATCTTCTACCATGGACATTCTATTATTGGTATTATTGGTTAAGTGCTTTGTCCAAAACAAACTCTTAATCAAACTATATGACCATTATTCTAGAAAACCTCACTGTGGATTAAATACAAGTTGAAAATAAAAAAACAAATCTTGGTTTGGGTGTAGAACCCTATGTTTTAAAACATGGCGAGTTGCAATTTACCAAAATTTTTCAAAATTAGATCTTATTTTTCATGTACAAACAAATTTTAATCTTTTGATTTGGCTACCCTCATGGCATGTTACTAATTAAGGTGTCGCTACATTCTAACAAACCCTTAACACTCCAAATTGTGTACTCCTTTTTTTTTTTTTCTTTTTTTCAGACAAACTTAGGAAAGACATGCAATTGCTAAGCAACCTTAGAATTTATTCACACAACATGACCATTGTATTGGAGAAAGTAGGAGTGATTACTTGAATGAATATGAGGGACAATTTGTATTTTTCTTTAAAAATGTTGTCTACCAAAAATAAAATGATTCCTTCGTGTCTTATTGTGGGTTAAATAGAGGAGCAATTTGAATGTTCAAAATCAATGGTAAACATGTTTTGTGCAAAAGGGAGAACCATGTTATAAGTGGGTGTGGCAAAGTAGTTGGACTTGTAGAATGAGTTATTTTTAATTTTTTACCTTTTTTTGTGCATAGGCCTTCCTGTTGTCCAAGAATTTGTCTCTGTATCTTCTCATTTTTTCCATTATTTCCACTGTAGCATAATTAAATATAACTTGTGAAGGTATTAAATACATAATCATTCTCAACAAATTTATTTCAACAATTATTTATCTCACAAATACAGCGTGCATCAAGCGTACGTTCATGTAATTTTTTCGACAATAATATGATATTATGTAGGATATATAATGATTGATAAGCTTTAGGGAATTTTCCTAGAGATTATATTTTGATTAGATCTCAATCTCTTTTCTTATAGAGCTTATAAATTGTTGAACAACTACAACAAGGCAATGACATTCTCAACCCTTTTTTCATCAACATTTGGAACGCAAATTTTATTTACAAAACTAATTCAAGGAGATTTACGTGGATAAGTGCCTAGCAACTCCACTGTTATTCAGCATTACAAAGTAATTAATCCTTTCAATTTAAAACTTTTAAATATGTATAGACAGTAAATCCAAAGATAGGTTAGAATGTTTGACCCAATGTAAATAAATGCCTTTTCTAAAAACTTTAAATTTTAATGATGAGATGCACTCGAATAGGAAGTCTTTCATGTTATTTCTTACTGTGTATTTCATTCTATTCAGTTTGCATTCCTTACAAAAAGACATGTGCATAGTACTAGAGATAATAAGAAAATTATCCAAGAAAGTGTAATTGGCAAAGGATTAACATGCAATTCTCAAGGGAATTCCACCTATAGAAGATCTTCTACCATGAACATTTTCTTATTGGTTGGTTAAGTGTTTTGTCCAAATTAAACTCTTAATCAAACTATATGACCATTATACCAGAAAACCCTACTGTTTAATAAATAGAAATCGAAAATAAAAATAAATCTTGGTTACGGTGTAGAACCATATGCATTAAAACATGGTTAGTTGCATTTTGCCAAAATTTTTCAGAATTAGATCTTGTTTTTCATGTACAACCAAATTTTAATCTTTTTATTTGGCTACCCTCATGGGATGTTACTAATTAAGGCATCGCTACATTTGAACAAACCCTTGAAACTCCTTATTGTGTACTCCTCTTTTTGCTTTTTTTTTTTTTTTTTTGGACAAACTTAGGAAAGACATGCAATTGCTAACCAACCTTAGAATTTACTCACACAACATGGTCATCGTATTGGAGAAAGTGTGAGTAATTCCTTGATTGAGTATGTGAGACAGTTTGTATTTATCATTAAAGATGTTGTCATCCAAAAATAAAATGATTCCTTTGTGGCTTATTGTGGGTTAAGTAGAGGAGCAATTTGAATATGCAAAATCAATTAAACATGTTTTGTGGAAAGAGGAGAACAATGTTATGAGTGGGCATGACAAAGTAGTTGGAATTTCAAAATGAGTTATTTTTAATTCTTTACCTTTTATGCTGCATAGGCCTTCTAGTTGTCCAAGAATTTGTCTCTGTATCTTCTCATTTTTTTCCCATTATTTCCACTGTGGCGCGATTAAATATAATTTGTGAAGGTATTAATGCATAATTGTTCTCAACGAATTTATTTCAACAACTAATGCATCTCACAGATACAGCATGCGTCATGCGTACATGTAATTTTTTTGACGATAATATGATATTATGTAGAACAGATAATAATTGATAAGTTTAAGGAAATTTTTCTAGAGATTATATTTTGATTAGATTTCACTCTCTTTTCTTACTGAGCTTATAGATTGTTGAACAACTACAACAGCGCAATAAGATCCTCAACCCTTTTTTCATCAACATTTGGAAGGTAAATCTTATTCACAAAACTAATTCAAGGAAATTTACATGGATAAGAGCTTGGCAACACCACTATTATTCGGCATTACAAAGTAATTAATTTTTTCAACTTGAAACTTTTAAATATGTATAGACAATAAATCCAAAGATAGGTTAGAATGTTTGACCCGTGTAAATAAAGGCCTTTTTTAGAAACTTTAAGTTTTAATGATGAGATGCACTCGAATGGGAATTCTTTCATGTTATTTCTTGCGTTGTATTTCGTTCTACTCAGTTAGCATTTCTTACAAAAAAACATGTACATAGTTCTAGAGATGATAAGAAAATCATCCAAGAAAGTACAGTTGGCAAAGAATTAACATGCGAATCTCAAGGGAATTCCACCTATAGAAGATTTTCTACCATAGACCTTCTCTTATTGTTTTGTTAAGTGCTTTGTCCAAATTAAACTTTTAATCAAACTCTATGACAATTATTCTAGAAAACCCTATTGTGAAATAAACACGAATTGAAAATAAAAAAAATTAATCTTGGTTACGCTGTAGAACCCTATGCTTTAAAATATGGTGTGTGAAATTTGCCAAAAGTTTTCAGTATTGGATCTTGTTTTACATGTACAACCAAATTTTAATCTTCTTACTAGTTGCCCTCATGGGATGTTTCTAATTAAGACGTCGCTACAGTCTAACAAACCCTTAACACTCCATATTGTGCACTACTCTTTTTTCTTTTTTTTCGGTCTGACTTAGGAAGGACATGCAATTGCTAATCAACCTTAGAATTTACTCACACAACATGGTCATCGTATTGGAGAAAGTAGGAGTGATTACTTAACTGAATATGAGGAGCGGTTTGTAGTTATCGTCAAAGATGTTGTCTACCAAAAATAAAATGATTCTTTTGTGTCTTATTGTGGGTTAAGTGGAGGAGCAATTTGAAAGTTCAAAATCAATGGTAAACATGTTCTGTGCAAAAAGGAGAACCATGTTATAAGTGGGTGTGGCAAAGTAGTTGAACTTTTAGAATGAGTTATTTTTAATTTTTTAGCTTTTTTGTTGCATAGGCCATTCAGTTGTCCAAGAATTTGTCTCTAGATCTTTTCATTTTTTTCTTTCCTTTATTTCAATTATGGAGCGATTAAATATAATGTGTGATGGTATCAAATACATAATTACTCTCAAAGAATTTATTTTAACAACTTAATTATCTCACAGATATACCGTGCATCATGCATACACACAACTTTTAATACGATAATATGATATTAGGTAGGACAGATAATAATTGATAGGCTTTAGGAAACTTTTCTAGAGATTATATTTGGATTAGATCTCGCTCGCTTTTCTTACAGAGCTTATAGATTGTTGAACAACTACAACAAGGCAATCGTATCCTTAACTCTTTTTTCATCAACATTTGGAACCTAAATTTTTTTTTGCAAAACTAATTAAAGGATATTTACAGGGATAAGTGCCTGACAACTCCACTGTTATTGGGTATTACAAAGTAATTAATTCTTTCAATTTGAAACTTTTAAATATGTACAGACAGTAAATCCAAAGATAGGTTAGAATGTTCAATCGAATGTAAATACTTGCCTTTTTTAAAAACCTTAAGTTTTAATGTTGACGTGCACTCGAATGAGAATTCTTTCATGTTATTTCTTACTTTGAATTTCGTTCTACTCAGTTGCCATTTCTTACAGAAAGACATGTGCATAGTTCTCGAGATGATAAGAAAATCACACACAAAAAATATAATTGGCAAAAGATTAACATGCAAATCTCAAGGGAATTCCACATGTAGAAGATCTTCTACCATGAACATTTTCTTATTGGTTGGTTAAGTGATTTGTCCAAATTAAACTCTTAATCAAACTATATGATCATTATTCCAGAAAATCCCACTGTGTAATCAACACAAATTGAAAATAAAAAATAAATTTTGGTTAGGGTGTAGAACCCGATGCTTTAAAACCAGGAGAGTTGCAATTTGCAAAAATCTTTTAGAATTACATCTTGTTCTTCATGTACAACCAAATTTTAACCTCTCTCATGGGACGTTACTAATTAAGATGTCGCTATATTTTAACAAACCCTTAACATTCCATATTGTGTACTCCTTTTTTCCCTCTTTTTTCGGACAGATTTAGGAAAAACATGCAATTGCTAACCAACCTTAGAATTTACTCACATAATATGATCATTGTATTGGAGAAAGTAGGAGTGATTACTTGATTGAATATGAGGGGCATCATTCAAGATGTTGCCTACCAAAAATAAAATGATTCCTTCATGTCTTATTGTGAGATAAGTAGAGTAGCAATTTGAATGTTCAAAATCAGTGGGAAATATGCTCTGTGCAAGAGGGGGAACCATGTTATAAGTGGGCGTGATAAAGTAGTTAAAATTGTAGAATAAGTTATTTTTAATTGTTTAACTTTTTTGTTGCACAGCCGTCCAGTTGCCCAAGAATTTGTTTCTGTAACTTTTTATTTTTTTCTTTTCATTATTACCACTATGGCACGATTAAATATAATTTGTGAAGGTATGAAATACATAATTATTTTCAACAAATTTATTTCAACAACTTAATTATCCCACAGATATAACGTTTATCATGCATACATATAATTTTTTCAAAGATAACATGATATTATGTAGAATGATGATAATTGAAAAGTTTTAGGAAATTTGTCTAAAGATCATATTTTGATTAGATCTCACTCTCTTTTCTTACTGAAGTTATAGATTGTTGAACAACTACAACAAGACAATAACATTCTCAACCCTTTTTTTCATCAACATTTGGAAGGTAAATCTTATTTGCAAAACTAATCCAAGGAGATTTACATGGATAAGTGCCTGACAACTCCATTGTTATTTGGCATTACAAAGTAATTAATTCTTTTAATTTGAAACTTTTAAATATGTAAAGACGGTAAATCCAAAGATAAGTTAGAATGTTTGACCCAATGTAAGTAAATGCTTTTTTTTAAAAAAACTTTTAAGTTTTAAAGTTGAGATGCACTCGAATGTGAATTCATTTATGTTATTTCTTACTTTGTATTTCGTTCTACTCAGTTAGCATTCCTTACAAAAAGACATGTTCATAGTTCAAGAGATGATAAGAAAATCATCCGAGAGAGTATAGTTGGCAAAGTATTAACATGTAAATCTCAATGAAATTCCACCTATAGAAATCTTCTGCCATGGACATTCTTTTATTGGTTAGTTAAGCGCTTTGTCCAAATTAAACTCTTAATCAAAGTATATGACCATTATTGCAGAAAATCCCGTAGTGTAACAAAAACAAGTTGAAAATAAAAAATAAATTTTGGTTAGGGTGTAAAATCCTATGCTTTAAAACATGGCGAGTTGCAATCTGCCAAATTTTTCAGAATTAGATCTTGTTTTTCATGTACAACCAAATTTTAATCTTTTTATTTGCTTACCCTCATGGGATATTACTAATTAAGACGTCGCTATAATCTAACAAACCGTTAACACTCTATATTGTGTACTCCTTTTTTTTCTATTTTTTTCGGATGGACTTAGAAAAGACATGCAATTGCTAACCAATCTTAGAATTTACTCACACGATCATCGTATTGGAGAAAGTAGGAGCGATTACTTGATTGAATATGAGGGACAGTTTATATTTGTTGTTAAAGATATTGTTTAAAGAACTATATGCTTTAAAACATGGCAAGTTGTAATTTCCCAAAATTTTTCAGAATTAGACCTAATTTTTCGTGTACAACCAAATTTTAATCTTTTTTTTTAGTTACCCTCAGGGAATGCTACAAATTAAGATGTTGCTACAATCTAACAACCTTTAACACTCCATATTATGTAGTCTTCTTTTTTTCCTCTTGTCCTAAAGACTTAGGAAAGACATGCATGGTTATCGTATAGGAGAAAGTAGGAGTAATTACTTGATAAAATATTAGGGGCAGTTTGTATTTATCGTTAAAGATGGTGTTGACCAAAAATAAAATAATTCCTTAATGTCTTATTGTGGGTTAAGTAGAGGAGCAATGTGACAGCCCCACCTCTCCCTAAGACGAACCAAAGGGTTCGGTGGACCATTTGTCCAATTCTCGTCAGGACTACTAACCCGAAACATACATAAACCCTACAAGACGAGCAAACGAACTTCGAGAAAACGAACTTTCGGAAACTGAATTAATTAAATTAAACGATACAATAGAATGTTGGTTAAACGCTTCAACGAAAAGTGAAAAGAACAAACTCCATGTTAGATCCGGCCAAAAGTTGGCCGGATATCCAGCCGGATTCAAGGCAGTGAACCAAACCAATTTTTTCTTTCTCCCTTGCCAATCCGGCTAAGTATCCAACCAAGAACTGACCGGATATACAGCTGGATTCCCTGAAGGATTTTTCCGCCAGAATTTTTTCTTTCGTTGTTCAAGCTCCGCGCTCGTCCGATTTCCAACAGAATACAAGTACAGTTCACGCCAACCCAGAGAACGCACTTTCTCAAACAAACACACGGATAAGGCATGAATAAACACTTATATATATACATACATTGAAAACTTTACAAATCAAAATGTGATATTTAATCAAAATACAATTAGGGTTTTCTATTACAGAGGAGTGTAAACAAAAGAATGTCTACACTAACTCGAACCTTTCTTCCAAAATCATAGTTTCAAAGTTTGTCCCCTATAACGAAAACAAAGATAACGCGAAGGGGATGAGTTTACGCTCAATGAGGTACCAAAAATACACGCAGTTAAGAATCATATCACTTCAGTTTTAATCAGTCACATATACCTACCAGATACAAAATAAACAACACCTCAGTTAAACATAGAAATTCAATAAAAGGATACAGGTGGCTCTCAGGAGCCAAATTCCTATTGTTTCACCAGAACTTGATCAAGTAGTAGTTGACACTCTGCCAACTTTCAAGTAAAGTAATCAATCCAATAAAGTACCACTTTACACCGAATTTCGTCCACTAAACATACCCCTTACCGGGACTGAATACCTCAACGATAACAGTGGGTGGTAATACTCGAGTGTTGATCTTAGTTCCTAACTTTTGATGTTTACAAAACAAATGGTTGATACTAATATCTCTTTAAGATATACTTTCAGTTATGAAGCAGATCAGATTCAAAAATCAAATCCTATTGAAAGAAACAAAGGTTACTGAAAGCTATCGGACGCTTGTGAAGACAGGATCGGACATCCGATAATCATTGTGCAACTTTAGACGCATGAAGAACTCCATCACCGGACGTCCGAAGGAAATAAGACATTCCCCATAACTCACTGACCTCGATTGGACGCAAGCATTAGACGTCCGATAGGATCCTTCAAACTTGACTAAAGCTGTCGGATGCTCACAAAGACAATACCGGACATCCGATAGAATTGAGATATTTTTTCAAACTCATTGTCTGTTTTCGGACGCAAGCACAGGACGTTCGATAAAATCGAAGTAAATCTCTTAAACTCAATGTCTGCTGTCGAACGCAAGAAACCAGGCTACCGGATGTCCGATACTTCCAACGGCTAGTTGACTCTTCAGTTACTTTCTATCCATTAGAATCATTAATGAAGCACTTTCTTAATCTCCTATAAATAGAGCATGGTCAGAATTTTCAAACAACTTTTGCACACTAAAGATACAAAAGATCTAGAGTAATTTCAGTGAAAAAATACTCTTCAAGAAAGATTTGTAATTTTGGTAGTGTGAAGTTTGTTGTAAGTTTTTCATTTGTGAGTGAATACTTCAATAGTATAACTCTGTGAGGGTTGTCTTGAGAGATAGTAAAACTTCCTAATTTAACCGAGTAGAGTTTGGGGCAAGGAGAAAGTGAACCTTCCTTTGTACATAAGATTGGTTGTATTTCATCAATTTGAAAAAATTTATTTGAATTGATCTACAAGCTCAAGAGGAGTTTGGTAGTCAATTGGTTTGCAATTCTTCCCTTCTTATTTACTTATTGTTATCGTGTGATCTTTAAATTGCTTTTATCATATACAACTCTCAAGTGATTTTGTTCATTCATTGATTGATTCATTGTGTGGTCTTCTTAGAAAAGAGGATAAATTTCATATTGAGCAAAAAGTGTCCATAACTTGATTAGTTTCTTAATCAACCTAATTTACCCCCCCTTTTGGGTTGTCTTCGGGCCTTACATAGAGTATACTGAAAATTCAGAGTCTCCAATACCCAAAAATTCCCCAAGAATAGTCCCTAATGATTTGTCAATTTTTTTCGACCAAGCCCTTGCTGACTCGATTCAATTAACTTCCCATGAGATTAAGCTCAAGTTTAATAGGAAGGTCGTTGGATACACCTCTAAACGACATCAGATTAGGCACAGTAACAGATTCCAGTTTATATAGTAAATAGTCACACAGGCAAGAGAACGAGTGTGATAAAGTACACTCTCGTCTCATTCAGAATAAACAGAGTTCACAGTCATTCAAGTCACAAATTTCAAGTACAAGTAAACCAGTTAAGCAACAAATCAAGGGAGTAGTACACTCACTAATCAAGCAAACACCTTCAAAAATTTCCTCCCAAAGCATGGTTTTGATCACCAGCACGTTTTAGAACAACCAAAAAAAATAATTGAGACTCGATTACGAGTTGTATACCTATCCAACGAACTACTAATGCAAAGCAAAATGTGGCTTGGGAGTGAAAGTAAGTAATAGTTGGTCATAAAGACTTTCAAACTAAAGACTTTAAGGCTCGAAGGTAACAAGGTGCAATTTTGCATTTCAAATCAGAATTTTCGCAGCCATGACACAAGTGAAATCATGAGGTTTTCATCCCCTAATCTATATAGTTTTCACTCAAATTCAACTACAAAAAACTTAACCACTGTTTGGAACAAGTTTTGGTCAAAACTAATTATGAAAAGATTAGAAAATAACAAGGTAATAGACTTCGCTGTCACTTGACTAATAAACAGAAATTTCAGCTAACAACTTGGAGGAAAATACCAATGCAAATTCTTCCATTTCAATCAAAATTCAACACCTAAGTAAAGCTTATAGATATACCAAGCATCTTAAGCAAGTTTATCACCAAATCAACCCAAACTTGAAGGAATCAAGTAGTCCCAAAAATTGAGCAGCACTTCCCCTTAAATTCCTTTACTTTTCCATCCTACAATCAATCACCAATTACATCTCAATTTAGTCACAATTGCACATACAAATCAAAAGCTATTAAACGCACTTAATTAGGATCACAACACCCTTCAATTTAAGCCAAATGAAAGCTCCAAAAACCAACGACAATCAAACCAAAATTGGAAACTCTAATCTGAAATTTTTGCACCCAAGTTGACAATTTCTTTAGGCAAAGTAAACTAGCACATAAACACAAGATATTTCACATAGCAAAGTTAGGAAATCATGGCGAACCTTTAAGCTTCATATATGGGCAGAAAATTCACTATAAAACTGAAAATTCCATATCACTACTTCCAACTATGAAATATTGCATAAAATTATCAAAATTGCAACTATAAGCCACTAATTTACAATTACTTGAAGTAGAGAGAGTTTCTTGCTATAAATACCTTAAACCTTACGCAAAGATGTTACCAACACCTTTATTTTCCCAAATCACTCCACAAAAACCCTTAAACTTACTTAGAGAACAACTTCTATGGAGTATTTTGCAAGATTATCGGTGAAATCTCAAGATTCAAGCAAAGAATAGAGGTTGAAGTTGAAGCTTTCTTTCTCTCTTTTTCCTCTCCATGGCCGGCCAAGCAAGGCAAAGAAATGAGAAGATTTTGGTCAAATTTTAGTTTTAGTAAATTTAGGAAGAATTTGGTCAAAGTCCAACTTTCAAGGGTTTCATGACACTTGGCCTTCCTAGGGTTTATTCTCATCTTCTTATCCTCCAAAACTAATCTATCTAACTAACCTATAATTATCTTCTAGTATCTTGTAAAATAATATCTCTTATGAAAAATTCACCTAGTCGTCAAAAATATATCGCACTTACCGCACTAGCGGGTCCCACGTCCATAATACACTTTAAACTTAACATGAATTAATTTATACTAAGAAAATAATTTAAAAACTATATTCACTTATAAAAATATCTAGAAAATAAGGTAATAAAGTAAAGTACGGAAATGCATGAAAGAAAATGAACTAAAATAATTATAAAATATGAAAAATTTCGGGTCCTCACACTCTCTTCCCCTTAAAAGAATTTCATCCTCGAAATTCTCTTCTTTGCTCAGAAACTTGATTCTATAGTATTTCCTTCTACTTCTCAAGAGTTTCTGCTCACTACCAGAAGCTATCTAGAGAGAATATCTTACTAATGCAATGGCTAAAACACTATGCTAAGAAAATCAGTAAGTCAGTGAAGATATCAAAAGATGAAAGTGACACAACTTCAATCTCGATGAAAAGCAGGTTTGAAATGTGGTTACTACTCTTACGAGTTCTTACCTTATCCACGGTATATGGACAAATCGTTCACAACATAAGGCACCTCTTGTTAACTTAACCCTAGATACAAAAGTTTCGGTTGCACCCCGCTATTTTCGGTCCGTTTCCCCATTGAAAATCAAAGTGTAAACCACAGCAATCCTAGCACAATCAAAGCCACAAGTCATAGGATATTACAATCCGTATTCTCATCTATCAAAGCCCTTCAATATTCACACAAATAGAGATTAACGGAAAGACATCAAAGCTGAAAGTTCTAAATTCAAGTAAAAAAATCACTTATTGAAGTTGCAAACATGCATATCAAAGCTCAACCACCCTCCAATATGATTGGACAACCTATATCAAACTTATCACAAACTGACATTTATCATCGTCAACTCTAAAATCACAAGAATTTCCATAATATTAATCAAAATCAAGTTATTCAACAACTTAATCGCAAGATTAAAGAACAAAAGGAGTTTCTAATGATTATATCTACCAACACCTTGAAAACAAGTAGGCAAACCTTTTTTTTTTAGTTTCTAATCACTCATCTATGCGATGTTCCTCTAACTCACTCTTAACACTTCTAGGCATATATTCCTTGGTATATAACATCCGTTCATGTCTACTAAATTTAATACACACTTACTAGTGAGCCACACTACCAAAATGAAATAGGTTTGCAAAGCTAACACTTTAAACATTCACAGCAACTATTAAAGTCCAAATCTCACCACAATCTGTCAAAACCCTAGCCAAACTTTTATTGGGCAAATTCGAGATAGCATTCCTCGTTCCAATCTCCTCAATCGAGTAAATGCCAAATCCAATACAAGAATTCGCCGTGCTCTGACCTTTGCCATTATAACTTATCTCAAATTCACTTATGACTTCAATTCACATCATAATACACTAGATTATATGCCTTCTGAATTAACAAATATTCCCTTCGGAAAAGTATTTAGTACTCAAGTACAAGAATCCAAAACTAGAAGAATTTACGACTCAGGCCGTACGCTCCCAAGTACAAATCAACCAAGTTTAACATTCCTACCCGATATACATATCTATGTACCTCAAGTACCATGATAAAGGTTTGAAACCTATAACACTTCATAATTTATAACTTACGCTCAAAAGAGCACTTAACCCTATAATTCATTCACGATATCAGGACCATAACACCACTTGATCCAAACTCACTCCGCACATACACACGCGAAGCGGCTCTGATACTACCTGTGACAGCCCCACCTCCCCCTAAGGCTAACCAAAGGGTTCGGCGGACCGCCTGCCCAGTTCTCGCCAAGACTACTAACCCGAAACATACGTAAACCCTACAAGACGAGCAAACGAACTTCGAGAAAACGAATTGTCGGAAACTGAATTAGTTAAATTAAATGATACAATAGAATGTTGGTTAAACGCTTCAACGAAAAGCGAAAAGAACAAACTCCACGTTAGGATTCGGCCAACAGTTGGCCGAATATCAGGCCGGATTCAAGGCAATGAACCAAACCAATTTTTTTCTTTCTCCCCTGCCAATCCGGCCAAGTATCCGGCCAAGAACTGGCTGGATATACGGCCGGATTCCCTGAAGGATTTTCCTGTCAGAAATTTTTCTTTCGTTGTTCAAGCTCCGCGCTCATCCGATTTCCAACGGAATACAAGTATAGTTCATGCCAACCCAGAGAACGTACATTCTCAAAAAAACACACGGATAACGCATGAATAAACACTTATATATATACATACATTGAAAACTTTACAAATCAAAATATGATACTTGATCAAAATACAATTAGGGTTTTCTATTATAGAGGAGCGTAAATAAAAGAATGTCTACACTGACTCGACCCTTTCTTCCAAAATTATGGTTTCAAAGTTTGTCATCTGTAAGAAAAACAAAGATAATGGGAATGGGGTGAGCTTATGCTTAATGTGGTACCAAAAATACATGCAGTTAAGAATCATGGCACTTCACTTTTAATCAGTCACATATACCCACCAAATACAAAATGAACAATAGCTCAGTTAAACACAGTAATTCAATAAAAGGATACATGTGGCTCTCAGGAGTCAAATTCCCATTGTTTCACCAGAACTTGATCAAGTAGTAGTTGACACTCCATCAACTTTCGAGTAAAATAATCAGTCCAGTAGAGCACTATTTTACACCGAATTTCGTCCACCAAACATACCCCTTACTGGGACCAAGCGCCTCAACAGTAACAGTGGATGGTAATACTCGAGTATACCGGAAATTCAGAGTCTCCAATACCCAAAAATTCCCCAGGAATAGTCCCTAATGGTTTGTCAATTTTTCTCGACCAAACCCTTGTCGGCTCGATTCAATTAACTCCCCATGAGGTTGAGTTCAGGTTTAACAGGAAGGTTATTGGATACACCTCCAAACGACATCAGATCAAGCACAGTAACATATTTCAATTTATACAGTAAACAGTCACACAGGCAAGAGAACGAGTGTGATAAAGTACACCCTCATCTCATTCAGAATAAACAGAGTTCACAGTCATTCAAGACACAAATTTCAAGTACAAGTAAACCAATTAAGCAACAAATCAAGGGAGTGGTACACTCACCAATCAAGCAAACAACTTTAAAAATTTCCTCCCAAAGTATGGCTTTAATCGCTGGCACGTCCTAGAACAACAAAAAAAATAATTGAGATTCGATTACGAATCGTATGCCTATCCAACGAACTACTAATGCAAAGCAAAATGTGGCTTGGGAGTGAAAGTAAGTAACAGTTGGTCATAAAGACTTCCAAACTAAAGACTTTAAGGCTCGAAGGTAAAAAGGTGCAATTTTGCCTTTTAAACCAGAATTTTCGCAGCCATGACACAAGTGAAATCATGAGGTTTTCACCCCCTAATCTATATAGTTTTCACTCAAATTCAAACACAAAAGACTTAACCACTGTTTGGAACAGGTTTTGGCCAAAACCAATCATGAAAAGGTTAGAAAACAACAAGGTAATAGACTTCGCTATCACTTGACCAATAAATGGAAATTTTAGCTAACAACTTAGAGGAAAATACCAATGCAAATTCTTCCATTTCAATCAAAATTCAACACCTAAGTAAAGCTGATAGATATACCAAGCATCTTAAGCAAGTTTATCACCAAATCAACCCAAACTTGAAGGAATCAAGTAGTCCCAAAAATTGGGCAGCACTTCCCCTTAAATTCCTTTACTTTTTCATCCTACAATTAATCACCAATCACATCTCAATTCAATCACAATTGCACATACAAATCAAAAGTTATTAAACGCACTTAATTAGGGTCACAACACCCTTCAATTTAAGCCAAATGAAAGCTCCAAAAACCAACCACAATCAAACCAAAATTGGAAACCCTAATCTGAAATTTTTGCACCCAAGCTGAAAATTTCTTTAGGCAAAGTAAACTAGCACATAAACACTAGATATTTCACATGGCAAAGCTAGGAAATCATGCCCAACCTTTAAGCTTCATATATGGGCAGAAAATTCACTATAAAACTGAAAATTTTCATATCACTACTTCCAACCATGAAGTATTGCATAAAACTACCAAAATTGCAACTATAGGCCACTAATTTACAATTACTTGAAGTAGAGAGAGTTTCTTGCTATAAATACCTTAAACCTTATGCAAAGATGTTACCAACACCTTTATTTTCCCAAATCACTCCACAAAAACCCTTAAGTTTCCTTAGAGAACAACTTCGATAGAGTATTTTGCAAGATTATCGGTGAAATCTCAAGATTCAAGCAAAGAATAGAGGTTGAAGTTGAAGCTTTCTTTCTCTCTTTTTCCTCTTCGTGGCAGGCCAAGCAAGGCAAAGAAATGAGAAGATTTTGGTCAAATTTTAGTTTTAGTAAAGTTAGGAAGAATTTGGTCAAAGTCCAACGTCCAAGCGTTTCATGATACTTGGCCTTCCTAGGGTTTATTCTCATCTTCTTATCCTCCAAAGCTGATCTATCTAGTTAACCTCTAATTATCTCCTAATATCTTGTAAAACAATATCCCTTTATGAAAATTCACCTAATTGTCAAAAATATATCGCAGTTATCGCATTAGCGGGTCCCACATCCATAATATACTTTAAACTTAACATGAACTAACTTATACTAAGAAAATAATTTAAAAACTATATTCACTTATAAAATTATCTAGGAAATAAGGTAATAAAGTAAAGTACGAAAATGCATGAAAGAAAATGAACCAAAATAATTATAAAATATGAAAAATTTTGGGTCCTCACAAGCAATTTGAAAGTTCAAAATCAATGGTAAACATATTTTGTGCCAAAAGGAGAACCATGTTAGAAGTCGGCGTGACAAAGTAATTGAACTTGTAGAATGAGTTATTTTTAATTTTTCACTTTTTTTGTTGCACAAGCCACCCAATTGTCTAAGAATTTGTTTATGTATCTTTTCATTCCTTTCTTTCCATTATTTCCATAATGGCATGATTAAATATAACCTGTGGAGGTATCAAATACACAATTATTTTCAAAGAATTTATTTCAACAACTAAATTGTCTCACAGATATAGCGGGCATCATGCATACATGCAATTTTTTCGACGATAATATGATATTATGTTGGACGGATAATAATTGATAAGCTTTCGGAAATTTTTGCAGAGATTATATTTTAATTAGATCTCACTCTCTTTTCATACAGAGCTTATAGATTGTTGAACAACTACAACAAGGCAATGACATCCTCAACCCTTTTTTCATCAATTTACAAAACTAATTCAAGGAGATTTACATGGATAAGTGCATGGCAACTTCACTATTATTCGGCATTACAAAGTAATTAATTCATTTAATTTAAAACTTTTAAATATTTATAGATAGTGAATCCAAAGATTGGTTAGAATGTTTGACCCAATGTAAATACATACCTTATTTAAAAACTTTAAGTTTTAATGATGAGATGTACTCGAATGGAAATTCTTTCACGTTATTTCTTACTTTGTACTTTGTTCTACTCAGTTAGCATTCCTTACAAAAAGGCATGCGCATAGTTCTAGAGATGATAAAAAAATTATCCAAGAAAGTATAGTCGGGAAAGGATTAACATGCAAATCTCAAGGAAATTCCACCTATAGAAGATCTTCCACCATGAACATTCTCTTATTAGTTTGTTAATTGCTTTGTCCAAATTAAACTCTTAATCAAACTATATAACCATTATTCCAGAAAACCCTACTGTGCAATAAAAACAAATTGAAAAAAAAAATAAATCTTAGTTAGGGTATAGAACCCTATACTTTAATACATGGCGACTTGCAATTTGCCAAAATTTTTTAGAATTAGATCTTGTTTTTCATGTACAACCAAATTTTAATATTTTATTTGGTTACCCTTATGGGATGTTACTAATTAAGACATCGCTACATTCTAACAAACCCTTAACACTCTGTATTGTGTACTCCTTTTTTTTTCTTTTGTTCAGTTAGACTTAGGAAAGACATGCAATTGCTAACCAACTTTAGAATTTACTCACACAACATGGTCATCGTATTGGAGAAAGCAGGAGTCATTACTTGTGTGACAACCCCACCTCCCCCTAGGGCGTACCCCAAGGTTTAGCAGACCGTTTGTCCAACTCTCGCCAGGACTCACTCACTCATGTCAAAAAAATAAGTTGCAACTTCAAAAGTAAAGGAGACTATAGTTCCTAAGTTTAGAAAGTACATTTACATTCATTGCAATCTCAACGATTCATACATATCCGAATATAACAAAAGATTCAAGTTCTAGTTGCACTTCTAACCCTAATCGAACACTAGCGCTAGTAGAATTACAAAAGTTAAAAGTCTAGACAAAACTAGCCTTTCCAACTTCACGCTTATGCTCGTAACCCCCTGTTAGGAAAACAAAAACTAATAGAGTGAGTCAAAACTCAGTGAGGTTCCAAAACTTCATGCAGATCCAAGTAGCAAGTTGATCATATGTAAAACTTGAAATCTCAAAATGAGCAAGTGTAAAAGTTCATAAAAAAAAATAATAACACTACAAGTAACAATTATTTCCAAGTATAAGGATACAGATGGCTCTCAAGAGCCAAATTCCCGTTGCCTTACTTGATCTAAACTTGTTGACACTCCGTCAATGTTTAAAGAAGTAAAACCATGACCGTAGATCTCCACTTTACACCAATTCCATCCACCAATCAATCCCCTTACCGGGCTCGAACTCCAAAGTAAGAGTGATGATAATGCTCGAGTATACCGAATCCAGTGGACCATATCCAAAGGATTATACAATAAACAATACCCATGATTCGCCAGTCTCCTCGATCAAGCCCTTACTGGCTTGATTTGACTGACTAACTAACAGGGTGATAATAAAAGTAGTGAGACGGGATGAGAGGCATCTCCCACTCAGATTGAGTGTGGTACATGCTATCGCTCAACACTTATAAGTCAAGTACAAGCACCAATACAAGTACAGGTCAATCAAGCTCAAGCAAGTATGAGATCATTCAAGAAGGGGAGGACGAGTGCGATAAAGTACACCATCGTCTCATCCAAACAAGTCAAGTATTATTCAATCGCATTAGCAAATCATTTCATTCAAAGATCAAGTTCAATCATGCATTGGAAAACACTCACCAATGAGTTATTGCTTTTCAAAACCACGCTCAAGTTCAACTCCCTGGCTAGAGTCCAAATCTACGATAAAATACCATTTAACAGTTTGCAATCAATTAGGGTTCAAAATATAGGGGTTTCACTTGGAGAAAATCAAGTAAATAAAACTCGTTTAAGTAGTAGAAAATTCAAACCTGCTTTTTTGATTTCGATAAAGAAGCATTTAAAACTTATAAGTTCGCGACTTGGTGATAAAAAACCTAGGAAATCGTTTTTAAAGTGGTCGCTGCTTTCACCTTTAAAAGTATATGAGTTTTGGCAAAAATTCAGCTTATATACCTCTACTAAAGGAAACTTGAATACCCTAGGCAATCTAAGTTCAATTCAACCACAAATCACCGCTCAAGTTCCAAGTTCACTCACTTATCTCTCAAATGAAAATTTGGGCAGCATACCCTTTGTATTTGTCCAATTTTTCACCCATTTAAGGCTTCATGTTTTTCCTCAAATCAACCCAATTGAAACACCACCAATAAATATATCAAGATAGCTCTTTATCTAGGCTAAAAACATCCAAATATAACTCATTTCTAGCAAATAATCAACCACTACCAAAGCTGGAATTTTTTCATCAAAGCTAGAAATTCATCTTTTAATGCTAAAAAGTCACAATCATGCCATTAATCACCTCACAAATTTCATATCCAAGCTCAATACCAACATTTGCTAGTTAAACAACATAATCAAAGCTAAAAAAAATATATAAAACCCTAACTGAAATTTTCGATAAACAACCCAAAACTTGAAAATCATCCATAATATTCCAAGATCCAAAGCTTCTATAGCATATTTAGCAAGATTAAGAAAAATAAAGGAAGTTTTAGACTTATACCTTACAAAAGCTTCTTGAAAGTGAGGAACCAAGTTATTTCTTCCAAAACTTTCACCACACCAAACTTCCTAACACCCTTGATGCAAGTTTAATCGGTTTAGTTTTTGTGATTCAACTCAAACAAAGCAAGATCAAGGTGAAAATGGAAGGTTTCTCTCTCTTTTTTTCTCTCTCAAAATTCGGCCAACACAAGAGGAAAATGAAGGAAAATTGGCCAAGAAGGAAGAAATGGTCTTGGTCAACCAATCCTTTGGATTGCCAACACTTGGTACCCTTGCTTTTCTTTCTTTTTTTTTTCTTTTCTCACCTTTCTTTAGTCAAAAATGGTGGCTGACTTAAGAGTAATTTAGGGGAAATTAAATGAAATAAAAACAAGGAGATTAGGGTAAGAAAGTGGTGGTCAAGTAGTGTACTCAATCGGTAACAAACGGTGCACGTCGCTTCAAGTCTATTTTCCTTAACTCTCTTGTACTTGTATTTTAACTTATGATTTACTAACTTATTATTAGCACTTCTAATCTGACGGCCCCACCCTCTTCTAAGGCATACCCTAGAAGATAGCGGACCGCCCGTCTGGCTCTCGCCAAGGCTCACTCATTTACATTAACTTCAGAGATAACACTGTCATTGGACAACTGAACATTCACTCTTAAGTACAACTCCAATCAGTTTGAAACATAAATTTGTCTAATAAAAGAAACAAAATACATGTTCTAAATTCTTAATATCACACCAACTCAAACAAAAGATTCAACCGTCTCAAAATACAAAAGAAACCATGACTACACTATATACACAGAGTAACGGATCTTCCCAAAAATAACTTTCTAGTTCAATCTAATCACTCTTCAATCTCCAACTCCTGTAAGGAAAAAAAAACTAAAAGGCTAAGGTAAAGTTCAGCGAGGTTTGTCGAGCAAGTAACATTTAATAAACACTTAAATATCAGTACAATCACTTTCATTAAGCAATTGAGGAAACACTTCACTAAACAATCACTTTTAAAAGGATACGGTGCTCGCATTGGAGCCACTTCAATGTCATTGAGCATTCATTTCAGTGTCAAAAGACACTCATTTCACTGTCATTGTACATTCATTTCAATATCATTGCACATTCTGCCGAGTCACCTCCTTATGTCCTCCAAAACAATAAACAATCCCCTACATTCAATAATCAGTTCAATAATCACCCAACCTCATGGTAATACTCGAGTATACCTAAACATTTACCCAAAGCTACCGTCCTACCAGACCAAGCCCTTTGCTGGTTCGAATAGTCCGTTGAACAGAGGGTTTTGGAGCCCAATTCAGCCAATGCGGCGAGGTACACATACAGCTTACATTCATGCACACTTACGGTAACATTCAGTCAATTATCGACCTTCAAGCTCAACTAAGTCGAGTACGATAAAGTACACTCTCGACTTAGAAGGCGAGGGACAATTGAGATACACTTCACAAGGAATCATTTAGTAATAATTCATAATAAGCACGTTTGTCATATAATTTTACTTAGATACACATAAATAGTTAAACACATAAATTTGGAAAACACTCACCGTTAAAGGTCGATTAAGTTTCACTTTCTGGGTTAAACCCTTGATCACTCTCAATTCCTAAGGTAAAATACAACTACAATCATTCATGTATTCTTTAATTGTATTCTAATAAGTTTATTTAGAGTTATAGGATTTTCTAAACATAGTTCAACTAATCCAAGCAATCTAGTACTCTTAAAACTCCCATTGGATTCACACTTTTAAGATTAGGAATTTTGTGTACAACCACAAACATAAGTTCTAAGGTTCTAAAGTGTAAGGAGGGAAGTTTTAAGCGTTAAAATCTCACCAACTTAAGGTTTAAATCACTAGAAACCAAGTTCCTTAGCTTATTAAACAAGATGTAAAATTCCAGCAATTCTTTCTTACATTTCTCTTCGAGATTTATCAATTTTATCAACTCAAACAAGGGAGGTATACAGGTATTCCAAATTTAAGGTCTTGTAAGGTGTTTAAACTAAGGTTAAACTATTTTCAACCCAAATTTAAAGATTAAGGCTAGTGAACTTTTCATTCCTTCCTTTTTAGATTAAACTAGATTCTGGTTTGTATATTCTTCCAATTTATTCCACTACACTAGTCCCTCTAATTTTATAGTATTTAAAATATTCGTGAGACAAGATTATGATTAAAAGTTAATTTATGTACATAACTATCATAAGTTTTCCTCTCATTTGCCTTAGTTTAACTCTACTCGTAGAACTAGATATAGTCATTAAATCTTAGGGCAACCGTAACTATCATTTATGTAAGCTTACAAAGTTGGAAATTAGAAGAATTGCTGCTCAAAATATGGTTTCGTCAAGGCCAGCATCAAAGCAAGTTACATTCGGGAAACAAGAGAAAAGCAACGAGAAAGGCAGCTTTGCCATCCTCTGATATTTTGATCACAACTGAAGCTACACTCATCGGATTGAGGCAAATTTTATAGCGTTTCGAAGCTAAGACCTAGACCTACATTTCCTATGAAGATATTGACATCCAGTTCTCGCGTTTTCAAGGCCAAAAAGGGACGGTCAGAAGCACATTCTGCTTCATTCTCTCGGACAGCAACCACAAAAATTTCAGTAACGTTACTTCAAACTTTAAGCAAAAACTCTATTCTTTCACTTGCTTAAAGCTCTAAATACTTAAGGTACATTCAATCCAGCATAAACCAAAGCAATTAGCATCTAGTTTCAACAAATTATTCAACCCAAAAGCCACGCACAACAATCTGACATCGGCTAAGACATTGGACAACTAAAGCTTCCAGCAGTGCAGCAGTTTAATATGCAACATTTTTACCATAACTCCTTCAGTTTTAACTCCAGCTCATCATGCCAAATACAAGTATTAAACTACAGAGTAACTTTAGATATCAGATGTGAAAGTTTACAGAGTGGAGTTTGAAGGAAAAACTTATCAAAGGTTTAACTCTCTCCCTCTCTCGGCCTTGATAGAAAGCTTCGGACAGCAATCAACCTTTTAGCAAGAAATTCCTCCATTAACTACTTCATTTCATACCGAAATCTAACATGCATGCCAAAACTAAAATATTATGCAATGAACTAAGCCTCAACGTAGGAGTTTAGAACCAAAATATATAAAGAAACCTGGACATTTCTATCTTTCCTCCTTCGGCCAGCATAGCAGAAACTTCCAACTATTTCCTTCAACCAAACTTAGTTTTTCTTAGCTACAATCCAACATGCAACCTTAATATTCAAGTGTACTGAATAACTACGAGGTTATTACAGAAAATTTTCTTTATTTATGGGCTGGAACTCAACAACAACTCTCGGTTCCCTCCATTTCTGTCCAGTTCCCATTTTTTCTCCTTTATCAGATTTCTCCTCGGTTAAAACTCATTGTGCCTTGCTAAAACTAACATGCAGCTTGTATATATACTCATTTGTGCCAAATAAGCAGAAGGTTATGGTAGATTCTTACCTCTTTTCTCTTAAAAAATCGATAATGCAGACTGCTCAAGTTTGCTATCACAACTCCTCACTCGACCTCCCTTCTGTTTTCGTTCGTATAGTTAGCTGATGGTGAAGCTTACACTTTCTTTTCCCTCACACTCCGTCTCACTCACTCGAGTCTGCTTTAGGAAGAAAGCAAGAAAGGAAGACAACTTTTCTTCTCAACTCTCTCGGCCTTATTGATTAAGGAGATCAGATTGTTTTCCTTTCGGCCACCGCCCAGTTTTTGTTTCTTTTAAGCTGCTCTCGATTTGGTTATTGCTTACTCAGCTGGCTTAGTAACATTTCCTTCCTGACAGCTGTCTCAATTCACCGCCCAAGCTCAGTTACATTCTAACTTCCCACCGCATGGATTTAGCAGATAATTGCCTAGCGTCCATTCGGTTCCAATCACAGAAGCCTTCCTTTCTCGGTTTTGTTATAAGCTTTGATAGTTTATGTCTTGGCTTCATGGTAGTTAGGCTAAAATCTTGAGGGTAGTTTAGTCTTTTTGTTGTAGTTTATTTGCTCACCCAGGCCTAAAATTTTATGATTTCATGCATGGACTCCTAACTTCATTCGTATTTTCGGGGAAAATTTTCTTACGTTAATCTAGTCGATTTGACATATTTACCTTGAAGAAATACTTATTCGACATGACCTTGTTAAATTTCTAATGTATGTTACGTGTCTAGTAATATTTGCAATTAACACAATTTACGATATGCACGTCATATATTTATTTGATTTATAAAATTTTCTACACTTCTAGACATGTACTTATTGAATTTATTTTCTAAATTCTCAATTTATAGGGATTCAATTAGGCATTTAAGGTAACCGTTTATTCGTTATATATAATTTCCTAATATCAAAGGAAACAAAATAAAATAATTTTAGGGTATGCACATAATTTTCTCGGGTTCTCACATCTAATCACACACTTCCTCTTACTTAATACTTATTCTTATCCACCAAATTTAGTACACACACCTCACCAAGTGATCACACTACCAAAACGCGCAAAAACTCTAATTTGCTCTAACTATAAAAATAAAAATAAAACTCTCAATTCTATTATATATTACAACTATCGAGGGAAGAAAATTAGTAGTAAAAGGAATTCTAAATTAACTTATTCAAAATAAGAGGGAATTATAAGAAAATATAAGCGTATTTTTAAGTCGTCACAACTTGATTGAGTATATGGGACAGTTTGTATTTATCGTTAAAGATGTTGTCTACTAAAAATAAAATGATTCCTTCGTGTCTTATTGTGGGTTTAGTAGAGGCGTAATTTGATAGTTCAAAATCAATGCTAAACATGTTTCGTGCAAAAGGGTGAACCATGTAAGTGGGAGTGGCAAAGTTGTTGAACTTGTAGAATGAGTTCTTTTTAATTTTTTACCTTTTTTCTTGCATAGGCCGTCTAGTTGTCCAAGAATTTCTCTCTGTGCCATTTTACTTTTTTTTCCGAATATTTCCACCAGGACATGATTAAATATAACCTGTGAAGGTATCAAATACATAATTGTTCTCAATGAATTTATTTCAACAATTTAATTATCTCATAGATACAGCGTGTATCATGCGTAAATGCAAATTTTTCAAAGATAATATGATATTATGTATGATGGATGCCAATTGATAAGTTTTAGGAAATTATTCTAGAGATTATATTCTGACTAGATCGCACTCCCTTTTTTTGCTGAGTTTATAGATTGTTGAACAACTATAACAAGACAATGACATCCTCAACCCTTTTTTCATCAACATTTTGAACGTAAATTTTATTTACAAAACTAATTCAAGGAGATTTACATGGATAAGTGCCTGGCAACTCCACTGTTATTCAGCATTACAAAGTAATTAATTTTTTCAATTTGAAACTTTTAAATATGTATCGATAGTAAATCCAAAGATAGGTTAGAATATTTGACCTAATGTAAATACATGCCATATTTAAAAACTTTAAGTTTTAATGATCAGATGCACTCGAATGGAAATTCTTTCATATTATTTCTTAGTTTTTATTTCATTCTACTCAGTTGGCATTCTTTGCAAAAAGGCATGTGCATAGTTCAATAGAAGATAAGAAAATCATCCAAGAAAATATAGTTGCTAAAGAATTAATATGCGAATATCAAGGGAATTCCACTTATAGAAGATCTTCTATCGTGGACATTCTCTTATTATTTAGTTATATGCTTTGCCCAAATTCAACTCTTAATCAAACCATATGCCCATTATTCAAGAAAATACTACTGTGTATTAAATACAAGTTGAAAATAAAAAATAAATCTTGGTTTGGGTGTAGAACCATATGCATTAAAACATGGCAAGTTGCAATTTGCCAAAATTTTTCAGAACTAGACCTAGTTTTTCGTGTACAACCAAATTTTAATCTTTTTATTTCGTTATCCTTATGGGATGCTACTAATTAAGATGTTGGTACATTCTAGCAAACCCTTAACACTCCATATGATGTACTGCTCTTTTTTGCTTTTTTTTTCGAAGAGATTTAGGAAAGACATGCAATTGCTGACCAACCTAAGAATTTACTCACAAAACATGGTCATCGTATAGGGGAAAGTAGGAGTGATTACTTGATTGGATATGAGGGGCAGCTTGTATTTATCGTTAAAGATGTTGTCTACCAAAAATAAAATGATACCTTAATGTCTTATTATGGGTTAAGTAGAGGAGCAATTTGATAGTTCAAAATCATTGGTAAACATATTTTGTGCAATAGGGAAAACCACATTATGAGTGGGCGTGGCAAGGCAATTGAACTTGTAGAATGAGTTATTTTTTATTTATTTATCTTTTTTATTACATAGGCCATCTAGTTGTCCTAGAATTTGTTTCTGTATCTTTTCGGTTTTTTCTATCCATTATTTCCATTATGGCATGATTAAATATATCCTGTGAAGGTATCAAATACATAATTGTTCCTAAAAAATTTATTTCAACAACTTAATTATTTCATAGATACAGCGTGCATCATTCGTACACGTAATTTTTTCGACAATAATATGATATTATGTAGGACAGATAATAATTGATAAGATTTATGAAATTTTTCTAGAAAATATATTTTGATTAGATCTCACTCTCTTTTCTTACTGAAATTATCGATTGTTGAACAACAACAACAACAAGGCAATAATATCCTCAACCCTTTTTTCATCAATATTTGGAAGGGAAATCTTATTCACAGGAGATTCACATGTCTGGCAACTCCACTATTATTCGGTATTACAAAATAATTAATTCTTTCAATTTGAAACTTTTAAATATATATAGATAGTAAATCAAAAGATTGGTTAGTATGTTTGAGCCAATGTAAATAAATGATTTATTTAAAAATTTTAAGTTTTAATGAAGAGATGCACTTGAATGGGAATTCTTTCAATTTGCATTTATCGTTAACGATGTTGTCTACCAAAAATAAAATAATTCCTTAATGTCTTATTGTGGGCTAAGTTGTGATGCAAATTGAAAGTTCAAAATCAATAGAAAACATGTTTTGTGCAAAAGGGAGAACCATGTTATAAGTGGGCGTAACAAAGTAGTTGAAATAGTAGAATGAGTTATTTTTAATTTTTTATCTTTTTGTTGCATAAGCCATCCAGTTGTCCAAGAATTTGTCTCTGTGCCTTTTCTTTTTTTCCATTATTTTCATTATTGCACGATTAAATATAACCTGTGAAGGTATCAAATACATAGTTGTTCTCAAAGAATTTATTTCAACAACTGAATCATCTCACATATACAGCGTGCATCGTGCGTACATGAAATTTTTTCCATGATAATATGGTATTACACAGGACGGATAATAATTGATAAGTTTTAGGAAATTTTTCTAGAGATTATGTTTTGATTAGATCTCACTCACTTTTCTTACTAAGTTTATAGATTGTTTAATAGCTACAATAAGGCAATGACATCCTCAACCCTTTTTCATCAATATTCGAAACGTAAATTTTATTTACAAAACTCATTCATGGAGATTTACATGGATAAGTGCTTGGCGACTCCACCGTTATTCGACATTACAAAGTAATTAATTTGTTTAATTTAAAACTTTTAAATATTTATAGATACTAAATTCAAAGATTAGTTAGAATGCTTCCCAATGTAAATACATGCCTTATTTAAAAACTTCAAGTTTTAATGATGAGACGCACTCGAATGGAAATTCTTCCATGTTATTTCTTACTTTGCACTTCGTTCTACTTAGTTAGCTTTCCTTACAAAAAGATGTGCATAGTTCTAGAGATGATAAAAAAATCATCCAACAAAGCATTGTTGGCAAAGGATTAACATGCAAATCTCAAGGGAATTCAACCTATAGAAGATATTCTTCCATGGAGATTCTCTTATTGGTTGGTTAAGTGTTTTGTCCAAATTAAACTCTTAATCAAACTATATGACCATTATTCCAGAAAACCCTACTTTGCAATAAATACAAGTTGGAAATAAAAAATAAATCTTGGTTTGGGTATAGAACCCTATACTTTAATACATGGCGAGTTGCAAATTGCCAAAATTTTTCAGGGTTAGATCTTGTTTTTCATATACAACCAAATTTTAATATTTTTATTTAGTTACCCTTATAGGATGTTACTAATTAAGACGTCACTACATTCTAACAAACCCTTAACACTCCATATTGTGTACTCCTTTTTTTTTTCTTTTTTCAAACAAACTTATGAAAGACATGCAATTGCTAACCAACCTTAAAATTTACTCACACAACATGGTCATCGTATTGGAGAAAGTTGTGATTACATGAATGAGTATGAGAGGCAGTTTGTATTTATAGGGAAAGATGTTGTCTATCAAAAATAAAATGATTCCTTCGTATCTCATTGTGGGTTAAGTAGAGGAGTAATTTGAAAGTTTAAAATCAATGGTAAACATGTTTCGTGCAAAAGGGAGAACCATGATATAAGTGGGCGTGGCAAAGTAGTTGAACTTGTGGAATGAGTTATTTTTTATTTTTTATTTTTTTTCTTGCATAGGCCATCCAATTGTCTGAGGATTTGTCTCTGTACCTTTTCTCTTTTTTCTTTCTATTATTTCCACTATGACATGATTAAAAATAACTTGTGAAGGTATCAAATATATAATTGTTTTCAAAGAATTTATTTCAACAACTTTATTATCTCATAGATACAGCGTGCATCATGCGTACAATCAATTTTTTCTACGACAATATGTCATTATGTACAACAGATACCAATTGATAAATTTTAGGAAATTTTTCTAGAGATTATATTTTGATTATCTCTTTTTCTTACCGAGTTTATAGATTGTTGAACAACTACAACAAGGCAATGACATCCTCAACCCTTTTTTCATCAACATTTGGAACCTAAATTTTATTTACAAAACTAATTCAAGCAGATTAACATGGATAAGTGCCTCGCAACTCCACTGTTATTCAGCATTACAAAGTAATTAATTCTTTCTATTTGAAACTCTTAAATATGTATAGTTAGTAAATCTAAAGATAGGTTAGAATATTTGACCCAATGTAAATACATGCCTCATTTAAAAACTTTTAAGGTTTAATAATGAGATGCACTCGAATAGAAACCTCATCACTCGAATGCAAATTCTTTCATGTTATTTCTTACTTTTTGCTTTGTTCTACTCAGTTAGCATTCCTTAGAAGAAGACATGTGCATAGTTTTAGAGAAGATAAGAAAATCATCTAAGAAAGTATAATTGGCAATGGATTAACATGGAAATCTCAAGGGAATTCCACCAATAGAAGTTTATCTACCATGGACATTCTCTTATTAGTTGGTTAAGTGCTTTGTCCAAATTAAACTCTTAATCAAACTATATGACATGATTAAATATAATTTGTGAAGGTATCAAATATATAATTGTTTTCAAAGAACTTATTTCAACAACTTTATTATCTCATAGATACAGCGTGCATCATACGTACAAGCAATTTTTTCGACGATAATATGATATTATGTACGACGGATACCAATTAGTAAGTTTTAGGAAATTATTCTAGAGATTATATTTTGATTAGATCTCACTCTCTTTTCTTACCGAGTTTATAGATTGTTGAACAATTACAACAAGGCAATGACATCCTCAACCCTTTTTCATCAACATTTGGAACATAAATTTTGTTTACAAAACTAATTCAAGTAGATTTGCATGCATAAGTGCCTGGCAACTCCTTTGTTATTCGGCATTACAAAGTAATTAATTTTTTCAATTTAAAACTTTTAAATATGTATAGATAGTAAATCCAAAGATAGGTTAGCATATTTGACCAAATGTAAATACATGTCTTATTTAAAAACTTTAAGTTTTAATGATCATATGCACTCGAATGGAAATTCTTTCATATTATTTCTTACTTTGTTTTTTATTCTACTCATTTGGCATTCTTTACAAAAAGACATGTGCATGGTTCAATAGAAGATAAGAAAATCATCCAAGAAAGTATAGTTGCCAAAGAATTAATATGCGAATGTCAAGGGAATTCCACCTATAGAAGATCTTCAACTATGGACATTCTCTTATTCTTTAGTTAAATGCTTTGTCCAAATTCAATTCTTAAACAAACCATATGTCCATTATTCAGGAAAATACTACTTGTATTAAACACAAGTTAAAAATAAAAAATAAATCTTGGTTAGGATGTAGAACCATATGCATTAAAATATGGCAAGTTGCAATTTGCCAAAATTTTTTAGAACTAGACCTAGTTTTTCGTGTACAACCAAATTTTAATCTTTTTATTTGGTTACCCTCATGGGATGCTACTAATTAAGATGTTGCTATATTCTAACAAACCCTTAACACTCCATATTATGTACTCCTCTTTTTTGCTTTTTTTCGAAGAGATTTAGGAAAGAAATGCAATTGCTGACCAATCTTAGAATTCACTCACAGAACATGGCCATCATATAGGAGAAAGTATGGGTGATTACTTGATTGAATATGAGGGGCAGTTTGTAGTTATCTTTAAAGATGTTGCCTACCAAAAATAAAATGATGCCTTAATGTCTTATCATGGGTTAAGTAGAGAAGCAATTTGAAAGTTCAAAATCAATGGTAAACATATTTCGTGCAAAAAGGAAATCCATGTCATAAGTAGGCATGGCAAAGTAATTGCACTTGTAGAATGAGTTATTTTTAATTTGTTACCTTTTTTGTTGCATAGGTCATCAAGTTTTCCAAGAATTTGTTTCTGAATCTTTCCATTTTTTTCTTTCCGTTATTTCCATTATGGCACGACTAAATATATCCTGTGAAGGTATCAAATACATAATTGTTCTCAAAAAATTTATTTCAGTAACTTAACTATCTCATAGATATAGATGCATCATTCGTATGTGTAATTTTTTCAACGATAATATGATATTATGTAGGACAGATAATAATTAATAAGATTTGAAAAATTTTTCTAGAAATTATATTTTGATTAGATTCCACCCACTTTTCTTACTGAAATTATAGATTGTTAAACAACTATAACAAGGCAATAATATCCTCAACCCTTTTTTCATCAATATTTGGAAGGCAAGTCTTATTCACTGATCTAATTCAAGGAGATTCACATGAATAAATGCCTGACAACTCCACTGTTATTCGGTATTACAAAATAATTAATTCTTTCAATTTGAAACTTTTAAATATGTACAGACAATAAATCCAAAGATAGGTTAGAATGTTTGTCC
The DNA here is from genome assembly GCF_036785885.1 of Coffea arabica. Taxonomy (NCBI): domain Eukaryota; kingdom Viridiplantae; phylum Streptophyta; class Magnoliopsida; order Gentianales; family Rubiaceae; genus Coffea; species Coffea arabica. The sequence continues at coordinate 69,481,847 of NC_092312.1, read as the reverse complement.
CAATGTAAATACATGCTTTATTTAAAAACTTTAAGTTTTAATGAAGAAAGGCACTTGAATAGGAATTCTTTCAATTTGTATTTATCATTAACGATGTTGTCTACAAAAAATAAAATGATTTCTTAATGTCTTATTGTGGGCTAAGTAGAGATGCAAATTGAAAGTTCAAAATCAATGGAAAACATGTTTTGTGCAAAAAGGAGAACCATATTATAAGTGGGCGTGGCAAAGTAGTTGAAATTGTAGAATGAGTTATTTTTAATTTTTTACCTTTTTTGTTGTATAAGACATCCAGTTGTCCAAGAATTTGTCTCTGTGCCTTTTCATTTTTTTCTTTCCATTATTTTCATTATTGCACGATTAAATATAACCTGTGAAGGTATCAAATATATAATTGTTCTCAAAGAATTTATTTCAACAACTTCATCATCCCACATATACAGCGTGCAACATCCGTACATGAAATTTTTTCCATGATAACATGATATTACATAGGATGGATAATAATTGATAAGTTTTAGAAAATTTTTCTAGAGAATATATTTTGATTAGATTTCACTCTCTTTTCTTACTGAGCTTGTAGATTGTTTTACAGCTACAATAAGGCAATGACATCTCAACTATTTTTTCATCAATATTTTGACCATAAATTTTATTTACAAAACTAATCAAGGAGATTTACAAAGATAAGTGCCCGATGACTCCATAGTTATTCGGCATTACAAAGTAATTAATTCATTTAATTTAAAACTTTTAAATATTTATAGATAGTAAATCCAAAGATTGGTTAGAATGTTTGCCCCAATGTAAATACAGGCCTTATTTAAAAACGTCAAATTTTAATGATGAGATGCGCTCGAATGGAAATTCTTTCATGTTATTTCTTACTTTGTACTTCTTTCTACTCGGTTAGCATTCCTTACAAAAAAAATATGTACATAATTCTAGAGATGATAAAAAAATCATCCAAGAAAGCATTGTTGGCAATGGATTAACATGTGAATTTCAAGGGAATGCCACCTATAGAAGATCTTCTACCATGGACATTCTCTTATTGGTTGGTTAAGTGTTTTGTCCAAACTAAGCTTGTGAGACTCCGAAATTTTACTTGTCTTTATAGCTCTTATTTGAACTTACTTGCCTTAGATTCTTGGTTGTTGTAATGGCTGAATTTAAGCCAAGGGAGTGAATTTTGTTAAGAAAAGTTTCATTATCTCAAGTTGTTAGAAAATCTAGAAATTTTAGCAGAAGGCACTGCGCAGCTTTGGAAAATTGGCTATAACTTCGTATACGAAAGTCAGAATTGAGTTCCGTTTGTTGCGTTTGAAACTAGACTCAGAGAGCTTCCTACGATGTAAAATTTAGAGTTTGATTCAATGTCTATAAATTCTTGGAAATTGGCAAAGTTGACTGAAAATTCTACCCTGCACAAGTAAACATAGGAATGTTGTAGTAGCTTATGGCTCAATTTGGACCAACTTATGAACTAAATTTCTTTGAGGTGTCTTCTAAAGATTCTTAGTATTTGAAGTCTAGTTTTTAACGAGCCAAGTTTTATAAATTTTTCATAATTATAACTCAAGTTATGATTTTTCTGAAGGAAGGGCATGAGTTAGGGTTTTGTGCATACTAGGGTTTTGGTGTGTGTTTTTGTGTGCATTTTGGTAGTGTGATTGTGAGAACTTGTAAAATTCCTCATATTTTCTTAAAAATTTCCTTTTATTTGGAATCCATTATTTTACAATAGCTTTACTACTCATTCACTTCATCAATAGTTACAATTAATCATAGAACCAAGGATTTTCCCTTTACTTTCATCGTTAAGGTAAACTAGGGTTTTTTTTGTCTTTTGGTAGTGTGATTAATCAGTGTGGAGTGTGTACTCAATTTGGTGATTAAGAGTAAGTTTTAGATAAGAGAAAGTGTGTGATTAGAAGCGAGAATAATAAGTTAGTGAAACATAAGATAAAACCCTAGTACACACGATTTAAGGAAAATCGGTTTGAACCGACGGGTACCGTTCGCTACCGATGGAATACACCACTTTATTACCTTAATCTCCTTGTTTTAGTTGAGCTAATTAGCTCTTAATTAACCCTTAAGTCAGCCACCATTATTGACTAAGGAAAAGAGAGATATTTTGGTGGAAATATTTGTAATTAAGCCATTTGTCAAAAATCCAACCAAGGTCTTGACCAAAACATTTTCCTTTCTTCTTATTTTTCTTCTTGGCTCATTTTTCTTCATTTTCTTTCATCTTGGTCGTGACTTATGAGAGGAAAAAGAAAAGAGTGAAAACCATTTCATTCCATCTTGATTTCTAGCTTAGGTGAGTGAAAACCAAAAATCTAAACCGATTAAACTCTAAATTGGGAGCTTAGGAAGCTTGGTGTTCTAAAGTTTTTGAAAGGAAAGGTGAAGGATTTCTCTTGCAAGCATCTTAGAGAGGTATTATGGCCATCTTCCTTTATCACTTCCTTACTCTTGCTTACGTGTGTATAACAACTCATACTTATGGCAAATGATAGTTCTTTTGGTAGTTTTGATGGATATGGTGGATTTTGAGTTAGGGTTTGAGTTGTTCAGTTGTATTTCTTGTTGTTTAGAGAGCATATGATGTATATAATCATGGATAGGGAGTTGGGATAGTGGTGTAAGACATGAATGAGCATTTTCTACTTTGGTTTCATCAAATTCCAGTTTTAAGGATTGAAACTGCCATGTTCTGACTAGCATCATTCGTCTATGTTACAGGCCGAATTAGACTTATGTTAAAACACGAAAGTTGTAGGAAATGATATTATATAGCTTCCTGTAAAATTTCAGCTCGATCAGAGTACTGTATCATGTGAAATGACTGAAATACCCTTACTGCCAAAAGCCTCATTTCGTGGACAGTTTTGAGATTTCACAAGTTTGGCTTCGTTTTTCACCTTGATCCGTATCAAATCAGCCTTTGGCCAAAACACAAAACTTTTAGCCCTATGTTTCAGATTTCCAACGCATCTAAAAATGCCTCAAATGGAATTGTGGAGCTTGAGTTATTGCCATTTGAATTTAGTACTGACAACCAGATTGACCATGAACTTCTGGTTCTGTAATTTGCAAATTCAACCTAGATCAACTATGAAATGGATTAAGTTGTCTTCATGAAAGTTGTAACCCTTTGTCTTAGATTCGAAATGGTATTAGGTTTACCCCAATCCAATAAACATAACTCTAGTTGTGACCAAAATGCTATAAGATGTCAAATCTGCTGTTTAGCTTTTTGTCTTCAAAACTGATTTCCGATTGTATTATTACACTTGTGTTGTAATTGGATGATTGTGGAGCCTAATTGCAGGGCTATGTTAGTAATATTACTTGTGTGTGATTGTGGGGTTGAATTGAGAAAAACCAAAGAAGCCATAAATGGCTGGAAAAATAGCTAAATACAAAGGACATGTCACCCAAATTTTCATTCGAGGACTAGGTGTGTGTACTTGTGATTTGAGTAAAGAATTGAGGTTGAATTGAATTTGAATTATCTACGTTATTCGAGTTCTCTTTCGTAGAGATATATAAGCTAGAATTCGGCCAAAACTCGTACCCTTAGAAAAATCAATAGAAATACGTTTTCCTCGTCTTTGCGACTCAAATGCGAATTCCAAAATTTTAGTTGCTCCTTTAGCAACACCAAAAGAGTGAGCCTGAATTTTCTAGAGTTTGATACGTAACATGAATCTTATCTAAATGAGTTTCATTTATTTGATTTTCTTGAAGCGAAACTCCTATGTTTCGAACCCTAGTTGATTTCAAACTTTTAAATGATATTGTATCGCAGATTTGGACTCCAACCAAGGAGTTACACCTGAACGTGATTTTTGACAAGCACTAAATCTTTGGTGAGTGCTTCCAAATACATGATTGAACTTGATACTTAATTAAATTCTTTACCAACGTGATCGGATAAGATTTGCTTGGTTTGGTCGGGTAAGTGTATACTTTATCGCACTTGACCTAACTCAACTAAACACTTGATATCTCATTCATACTTGTACAAGTGACTTGATTTGCATTGCCCTGTACTTGTACTTGACTTGTAAGTACTGAGTGGCCGTATGTACCACAATCGATACAAGTGGGAGGTACCTCTCATTCCCGTCTCTGTACTTTTCTCTTGACTAAGTCGATTGGTCATCGACTATAGTGACTACTTGGGAACCCAAACCTCACTGGCTAGTTAGTCGAGTCGAGCCGACAAGGGTTTGGTCAATTAGACAATGAACCATGGGTATCTAGCGTTGTCGAGTGGAGTGCTATCTCCTCGACTAATCGGTATGCTCGAATATTACCACCAATGTTTAGTTGGTGTTCAGGCCCGATGAGGGGGTTGAATGGAGGACAAATTGGTGTTAAGCGAAATACTATTGGATTGGTTACTTTACTTGAAAGTTGATGGAGTGTCAACTAATACTTGATCAAACTCTGGTGAAGCAACGGGAATTTGGCTCCTGAGAGCCATCTGTATCCTTATACTTTGATTGTTATTCATAGTGCTATTGTTTCTTTTAGAAAAAGAATTTTACACTCGCTTATTTTGAGATTTCCTACTTGAAGTGTTATCGCTCACTTTTATGAACTTGTTATGCTCGCTGTTTTGCCACATTGATACTTGTACTTTTAATTAATGATCAACTTGCTATTTGAAACCTCACTGGGCTTTTAGCTCATTCCATACCATTTGTTTTCCTTACAGGGGATACGAGTTAGGCGTGAGACTTGTATAGGCTAGCGTAGTCTAGTTTTTGGATTTTGCAATTGTACTCGCGCTAGCACCCAACTAGGGTAGATTGTATTTGGATTGTAAACACTTTAACGTTCTGTGTACAAGTCTTGTAACTGGATTTGAGCATCAATGTATATGTTAAGTTTGAAATTATTATTTCATTTCTTTTCTATGATCGTGATATCTTTTCTCGAGTTAAGCGTGAGTGAGTCCTGGCGAGAGTTGGGCGGGCGGTCCGCTAAACCCTGGGGTACGCCCTAGGGGGAGGTGGGGTCGTCACAAAGCTCTTAATCAAACTATATGACCAGTATTCCAGAAAACCCTACTGTGCAATAAATACAAGTTTAAAATAAAAAATAAATCTTGGTCAGGGTATAGAACCCTATAATTTTTTTTTAAAATCCGATCTTTATTAGCCAAGAAACGAGAAATTACACAGACCATGTGACCTGATCTAACCTGAAACCGTACATAATCTCCCATACGTAATGGACAACTTATCTAACTGCAAAAGTGACCGAACTTTAGAAGGGAGATCTGCATCACTTGAGAACCGGACATCCGATCGTAGGTTCAAGGAGGCCAAAGCATCTGCAACCACATTTGCTTCTCTGAACGTGTGAACCAAAGACACTCCTAAATTTGCCACCAAGAATTGAATATGCCTAATAATGTTGCATAGTGGCCAGCGAGATGGCAACTTGGAGGACATGACGCTCACTAAAGTACTGGAATCCACTTCCGCTACGAATCCCCGGAGATTGTTATCCTGGCAAGACCGTATGCCCTCCAACAATGCCAATGCTTCTGCAGAGAGAATGTCTTGATCTCCAAACTCTTTATAAAATGCAAACACTAAGTCACCCTCAGCCGAACGCACCACCCCTCCATCACTTGCACGCCCGCTTACGATACTTGCATCAGTATTGAGTTTCACAGCTTGCCCTGGAGGTTTCACCCAAGAAAAGGCACGAAGTTGTACCACTTTTTCCTTGACCTTACACCCAAGCACAATCTGTGTCCCTTTGGAAATACTCCACCCTAAGTAGGCCACCCCTACCCAACTGGTCGAGAAATATGCACACCTGGTTGATTATCTGATCGGATGACATGCTCATCCCCTCAAATCAAGCCTTGTTACCCTATATTTTAATATATGCCAAGTTGCAATTTATCAAAATTTTTCAGAATTAGATCTTATTTTTCATGTACAAACAAATTTTAATATTTTTATTTGGTTACCCTTATGGGATATTACGAATTAAGACATCGCTATATTCTAACAAATCCTTAACACACCATATTGTGTACTCCTTTTTTTTCTTTCTTTCAGACAGACTTAGGAAAGACAACCAACCTTAGATTTTGCTCACACAACATGGTCATCGTATTGGAGAAAGTTTGAGTGATTACTTGATTGAGTATGAGGGATAGTTCCTATTTATCGATAAAGTTGTTGTCTATTAAAAATAAAATGATTCCTTTATGTCTTATTGTGGGTTAAGTGGAGGAGTAATTTGAAGATTCAAAATCAATGGTAAACATGTTTCGTACAAAAGGAGAACCATGTTATAAGTGGGTTGGCAAAGTAGTTGAACTTGTAAAACGAGTTATTTTTAATTTTTTACCTTTTTTGTTGCATAGGCTATCCAGTTGTCAAAGAATTTCTCTGTGCCTTTTCTCTTTTTTCTTTCCATTATTTCCACTATGACATGATTAAATGTAACTTATAAAGGTATCAAATACATAATTGTTCTCAAAGAATTTATATCAATAACTTCATCTCATAGATATAGCGTGCATCATGCGTACAAGCAATTTTTTCGATGATAATATGATATTATGTACAATGGATACCAATTGACAAGTTTTAGGAAATTATTCTAGAGATTATATTCTGATTAGATCTCACTCACTTTTCTTACTGAGTTTATAGATTGATGAACAACTACAACAAGGCAATGGCATCCTCAATCCTTTTTTCATCAACATTTGGAACGTAAATTTTATTTACAAAACTAATTCAAGAAGATTTACATGGGTAAGTGCCTAGCAACTCCACTGTTATGTTGCATTACAAAGTAATTAATTTTTCAATTTGAAACTTTTAAATATGTATAGATAGTAAATCCAAAGATAAATTAGAATATTTGACCTAATGTAAATACATGCCATCTTTGAAAACTTGAAGTTTTAATGATCCGAAGCACTTGAATGGAAATTCTTTCATATTACTTTCTACTTTGTATTTTGCTCTACTCAGTTGGCATTCTTTACAAAAAGACATGTGCATAGTTCTATAGAAGATAAGAAAGTCATCCAAACAATTATAGTTGCCAAAGGATTAACAAGCAAATATCAAGTGTATTCCACCCATAGAAGATCTTCTACTATGGACATTCTCTTATTGTTTGGTTAAACGATTTGCCCAAATTCAACTCTTAATCAAACTATATGACCATTATTCAAGAAAATACTACTACTATGTATTAAACACAAGTTGAAAATAAAAAATAAATCTTGGTTAGGGTGTAGAACCATATGCATCAAAAGATGGCAAGTTGCAATTGGCCAAAATTTTTCAAAATTAGACCTAGTTTTTCATGTACAACCAAATTTTAATCTTTTTATTTAGTTACTCTTATGGGATGCTACTAATTAAGATGTTACTACATTCTAACAAACCTTTAACACTCCATATTATGTACTCCTCTTTTTTGCTTTTTCGGAGAGATTTAGGAAAGGCTTGCAATTGCTGACCAACCTTAGAATTTATTCATAGAACATGGTTATCATATAGGAGAAAGTAAGAGTGATTATTTGATTGAATATAAGGGGCAGTTTGTATTTATCGTGAAAAATATTGTCTACCAAAAATAAAATGATACCTTAATGTCTTACTGTGGGTTAAGTAGAGAAGCAATTTGAAAGTTCAAAATCAATGGTAAACAGATTTTGTGCGAAAGGGAAAACCAGGTTATAAGTGGGCGTGGCAAAGCAATTGAAATTGTAGAATGAGTTATTTTTTATTTTTTACCTTTTTTGTTACATAGGCCATCTAGTTGTCCAAGAATTTGTTTCTGTATCTTTTCATTTTTTCTGTTATTTCCATTATGGCATGATTAAATATATCCTGTGGAGGTATCAAATACATAATTATTCTCAAAAAATTTATTTCAACAATTTAATTATCGCATAGCTACAGCGTGCATCATTCGTACATGTAATTTTTTCGACTATAATATGATATTATGTAAGATAGATAATAATTGATAAGATTTAGTAAATTTTTCTTGAAATTGTATTTTGATTGGATCTCACACACTTTCTTACTGAAATTATAGATTGTTGAACAACTACAACAAGGCAATAATATCCTAAACCCTTTCTTCGTCAATATTTGGAAGCCAACTCTTATTCACTGAACTAATTCAAGGAGATTCACATGAATAAGTGCTTGGCAACTCCACTGTTATTCGGCATTACGAAATAATTAATTCTTTTAATTTGGAACTTTTAAATATGTAGATAGTAAATCCAAAGATAGGTTAGAATGTTTGACCCAATGTAAATGCATGCGTTATTTAAAAACTTTAACGCTCAAAATTGGACCTTGTTTTTCATGTATAACCAAATTTCAATCTTTTTTATTTGGTTACCCAATGCGATGTTACTAATTAAGACAAACCCACATTCTAACAAACCCCTAACTCTCCAAATTGCACAATATTCATGTTTTTCTTGGAGGAACTTAAAAAAGACATGCAATAGCTAATGGGTCAACTAGCAGACCAATTTGAAAGTTCAAAATCAATGGCAAACAAGTTTTGTACGAAGAATTGATCAAGGAGGGCCATGCTATTAATGGGCGTGGCAAAGTAATAGTTGAGCTTTTACTTGTATCACATGAATTATATTTGCCCTTTTTGTTGCATAAGCCATTAAATTGTCCAAAATTTATTTTTGCATCTTTTCATTATTTCTAGTACAGTACAATTAAATATAACTCGTGAAGGTATCAAATGCAAAATTGTTCTCAAAGAATTTATTTCAGCAACTTAATTATCTCATGGATATAGTGTGCATCATGCACACGTGTTGACCATGGTCCCTAACTTTTGATGTTTATAAAACAATTGAATGATATTAATATCTCTTCAAGAAATATTTTCAGCTATGAAACAAATCTGATTCAAAGAACAAGAGCATTTGCAAGAGATAAAGTAAGTTGAAAACTGTCGGACGCTCATGAAGACAACATCGGACGTCCGATAAATAATGCAACACTTCGGAGGCATGAAAAACTCCATCACCGGACGTCCGAAAGAATTAAGATGATTTCTCAAACTCACTATCTGCTGTCGGACGCAAGCATCAGTTGTACCGGACGTCCGATACTCCTAACGGCTAGTTGACTCTTCAACTACCTTCTATCCGTTGGAAACATTAATGAAACACTTTTTTGGTCTCATATAAATAGAGGATTGTCAGAAACTTCAAACAACTTTTGCACACTGAAGATACAAAAGATATAGAGTAGTTTTAGTGAGAAAACACTCTCCAAAGAAGATTTGTAGTCTTGGTGGTATGAAGTTCTTTGTAAGTTTTTCATTTGTGAGTGAATACTTCAATAGTGTAGTTCTGTGAGAGTTGTCCTAAGGGATAGTAAAACTTCCTAACTTGACCGAGTGTATCTTGGGGCAAGGAGGAAGTGAGTCTTCCTTTGTACATAAGATTGGTTGTATTTCATCAATTTGAAGAAATTTGTTTGAATTGATCTACAAGCTCAAAAGAAACTTGGTAGTCAATTGGTTTGCAATTCTTCCCTTCTTATTTACTTATTGTTATCTTGTGATCTTTAAATTGCTTATATTTTTTACTTCTCTCAAGTGATTTTATTCATTCATTGATTGATTCATTGTGTGATCACTTAGAAAAGAGGGTAAATTTCATATTGAGCCAAAAATGCTCATAACTTGATTAGTTTCCTAATCAATCTAATTCACCCCCTCTTAGATTGTTTTCGATCCTTACAACACGTGCAGTTTTTTACACTATGATAAGATATTATGTAGAAGAGTTAATAACTGACAAGATTTATAAAATTTTCCTAGAGATTATACTTGATTAGATCTCACTCTCTTTTCTCACTGAGCTTATAGACTGTTGAACAACTTCAACAAAGAAACAACATCCACAAACTCACTTTTCATCAACCTTGGATGGTTAATCTTATTTACAAAATCAATTCAAAGAAATTTATGTGGATAAGCACCTAGCAACTCTACCGTTCTCTGGCACATACCTCCTATGCCATTATGAGGAATTGACAGAAACAAGCCAAGTTCTGGTGAGTAAAAAGATATTAACCCCAAAACAAGAGAAAGGGAGAATAATTGTAAAGCAATCAATTAAAGAACCTGGTCCCACCAAATTGGACCTTGTTTTTCATGTACTATCTAATTTTAATCTTTTTATTTAGTTACCCTCATGGGATGTTACTAATTAAGATGTTGCTACATTCTACCAAACCCCTAACACTTTAGATTGTATACTCTTCTCTTTTTTGGAGAGACTTATGAAAGATATGCAATTACTAACCAACCTTGAAATTTACTCACATAATATGGTCATCATATGGAAGAAAAGAGAAGTCATTACCTGATTGAATATGAAGGCAGTTTGTATTTATCATAAAAAATGTTGCCTACCAACTAATTGTGGGTTAAGTAGAGAAGCAATTTGAAAGTTCAAAATCAATGGTAAACATATTTTGTGCAAAAAGAAGAACCATGCTATAAGTGGGCACGGCAAAGTAGTAGTTGAACTTGTAGCATGAGTTATTGTTAATTTCTTACCTTTTTTGTTGCATCGGCCGTTTAGTTGTCCAAGAATTTGTTTCTGCACCTTTTCATTTTTTTTCCATTATTTCAACCATGGCACGATTAAGTGTAACTTGTGAAGGTATTAAATACATAATTATTCTCAAAGAATTTATTTCAACAACTTAATTATCTCATAGATACAGTGTGCATCGTACATACATGCAATTTTTTTCACTATAATAAGATATTATGTAGGACAAATAATAATTGATAAGCTTTAGGAAATTTTTCAAGAGATTATATTTTGATTAGATCTCACTCTATTTTCTCACTGAGTTTATAGGTTGTTGAACAACTTCAACAAGGCAATAACATCCTCAACCCACTTTTCATCAATATTTGGATGATAAATCTTAGTTACAAAACTAATTTAAGGAGATTTATACGGATAAGTGCCTAGCAACTCCACCGTTATCTAGCACATCCCTCCTACTCCATTATAAGGAATTGTCATAAGAACAAGCCAAGTTCTAGCAAGTAAAAAAGGCATTAACCCCAAAACAAGAGAAATGAAGAATAATTATAAAGCAATCAACTAAAGAACCTTGTCCTGAATAAGAAAGATCGGTAAACTGTGCTGCATTTTCTCTCGGGTTATGATAGTGTAGTAATAAAAAGATCCAAAACTAAATCAAATTTCAAAATAAGTGGATATATCCTTTTTGTTGGATTTTCAAATGACAATGACAAGTTTAGTGAGGAAAGAAAATTTTTTAAATGAATTGTTTTCTTTTGCTAGAAACTTAGTTAGGAATTTTGTTGTCATAGATATTGCCTTTAAATGGTAATGTGAGTTAGTGGCATTTTCCTTGCTATATGTAGTTCTTTGATGACCAGAAAAAAAAAAGAAAAAAAATAACTGATGCCAACTTTTATTATAATTGAAAACAAAAACCATCTATTGTGGTCTTCATATAGATTTTGAAGTAGATAATCTTCATAGTTGAAAATGAAATGCTACTATTCTATTCCGAAATAAGAGAAATGTTTGTGTTGATTAAGTTTAGAAGCATTACAAAGTAATTAATTCTTTCAATTTGAAACTTTTGAATATGCATAGATAGTAAATCCAAAGATAGGTAAGAATGTTTGACCCAATGTAAATACATGTCTTTTTCAAAAACTTTAAGTTTCCACGATGGGATGCACTTGAATGTGAATTCTTTCATTTTATTTCTTGCTTTGTATTTCATTATACTCACTTGGCATTCCTTATAAAAAGACAGGTGTATAGTTCCAGAAATGATAGCAAAGGATAATCATGCAAATCTTAAGGGAATTCCACCTATAAAAGATCTTCTATCATGGATATTCTCTTATAGGTCGGAAAAGTGTTTAGTCCAAAGTAAACTCTTAAAATCAAGTTATATGACCATTATTCCAGAAAACCCTACTGTGTAATAAACACAAGTTGAAAATAAAAATAAATCTTGCTTAGGGTATAGAACCCTATGCTTTAAAATATGATGAGTTGCAATTTGCCAAAATTCTTCAGAATTAGACACTTGTTTTCTTGTACAACTAAAATTTAATCTTTTTATTTGGTTACCCTCATGGGATATTACTAATTAAGGCTTTGCTACATTCTAACAAACCCTTAACTCTCCAAATTGTACTCTTCTTTTTTTTTAGCGACTTCGGAAAGACATGCAATTGCTAACCAATCTTGGAATTTACTCACACAACATGCTCATCATATGGAAGAGTGTAAAAGTGATTACTTGATTGATAATGAGAGGCAGTTTGTATTTATCGTTAAAGATATAGTCTACCAAATAAAAAGATTCCATCATGTCTTATTGTGGGTCAAGTAGAGGAACAATTTGAAAGTTCAAAATCAATGGTAAACATGTTTTTTGCAAAAGGGAGAACCATATTATAAGTGGGCGTGGCAAAGTAGTTGAACTATTGAAATTAGTTATTTTTAATTTTTTACCTTTGTTTGCGGCATAAGCCATTCAGTTGAACAAGAATTTGTCTATGCATCTTTTCATTTTCTTCTTTCCATTATTTCCACTATGGCACAATTAAATATAACTTGTAAATGTATCAAATACATAATTGTTCTCAAAGAATTTATTTCAACAACTTAATTATCTCATAGATACAGCGTGCATCATGCGTACATGCAGTATTTTATACTATAATAAGATATTATGTAGCACGGATTATGATTGATAAGCTTTAGGAAATTCTCCTAGAGATTATATTATCTCACTCTCTTTACTCACTGAACTTATAGATTGTTAATCAACTTCAACAAGGCAATAACATCCTCAACCCACTTTTCATCAACATTTGGATGGTAAATCTTATTTACAAAACTAATTCAAGGAGATTTATATGGATAAGTACCTGGCAACTCCATCGTTGTCCGGCACATATCTCCTACTCCATTATAAGGAATTGCCATAAGAACAGGCCAAGCTCCAAATACTAAAAAAGACATTGACCCCAAAACAAGAGATAAAGTAATCCACTAAAGAAACTGGACTTCATTAAGAAATATCAGTAAACAACTATGCTGCATTTTTTTATTGGGTTATGATAATGTAGTAATAAAAAGATCAAAAACTAAATTAAACTTCAAAACAAGTGAATATATTCTTTCTATTGTATTTTCAAGTGAAAATGGCAAGTTTAGTGAGGACAAAAGATTTCTTAAATGAATTATTTTCTTTAGCTAGAAACTTAGTTAGGAATTTTGTTGTCATGGATATTGTCTTTAAATGATGATGTGAAATAGTGGCATTTTCCTTGCTAGATGTACCTTTTGGTGACAAAAAAAAATAATGCCCACTTTTTTATTGTTGTAAACAAAAGCCTTTTATTGTGGTTTTCATATAGATTTTGAAGAAGATAATCTTGACAGTTGAGAATAAAATGTTACTATTCTATCACAAAATAAGAGAAATGTTTGTGTTCATTAAATTTAAAAGTATTACAAAGTAATTAATTCTTTTAATTTGAAGCATTTAGATATGTATAGACAGTAAATTCAAAGATGGGTAAGAATGTTTCACCCAATGTAAATACATGCCATTTTCAAAAACTTTAAGTTTTCATGATAGGATGCATTTGAATGGGAATTCTTTCATGTTATTTCTTACTTAATGCATTTGTATTTAGTTCAACTCACTTCACATTCCTTACAAAACGATAGGTATATAGTTCCAAAGATGATAAGAAAATCATCCAAGAAAGTATAGTCAGCAAAGAATTATCATGCAAATCTTAATGGAATTCTACCTATAAAAGATCTTCTACCATAGATATTCTCTTATTGTTTGGTAAAGTGTTTTGTCCAAATTAAACTCTTAATCAAACTATATTATTCCAGAAAATCCTACTGTGTAATAAACACAAGTTGAAAACAAAAAATAAATCTTGTTTAGGATGTAGAACCCTAAGCCTTTAAAGATGGCGAGTTGCAATTTGCCAAAATCTTTCTGAATTAGACCTTGTTTTTCATGTACAATCGAGTTTTAGTCTTTTTATTTGGTTACCCTCACAGGATGTTGCTAATTAAGACGTCGCTACATTCTAACAAACCCTTAACTCTCCAAATTATGTACTATTCTTTTTTTTGGAGAGACTTAGGAAAGACATGCAATTGCTAACTAACATTGGAATTTACTCACACAACATGGTCATCATATGGAACAAAGTAGCAGTGACTATTTGATTGAATATGAGGGGCATGTTATTCTTGGTTTTGATGATCACAAAAGTTCGTTTATACAGACCAAGAAAGTGAACACTTTGATCAGGCCTGATGGAACAAGGAAAGCATATGTCTGATTGACTCCAGTCTACGATGCTTTGGATGTGGCAAACAAGATTGAAATAATATAAATGAATTTAGTAATTGTTTTGTTCCGATCAAAGATACTGTCTTTTAAGTGTGTCTTGTGTGTCATTCTTGGCACTTTGAAATGTTTATCTAACCTTCTTCGAAAACAAGTGTTTTTGTCTATCCAAGAATCAGGTTCGAATATGTCATCAAAAGCAAAACAACCAAAATGTGAAGCAAAAACAGGACAATCAGGTCGGACGGCCGAAAGGAATCTGTTGGACGTCCGAAAGGATGAAGAACATCAGGAAGGAAGCTCTGTCGGACGCTCATATGGGAGCATCGGACGTCCGGAAGGATCGGACGCACACCTCGGACGCATATCAACCAGATCGGACGTCCGAAAAATTCCAAGATAACTTGCTAGCTCTCGGCCCAAGGTCGGACGCTGTGCTGTCGGACGACAAAAAAACTCATCGGACGTCCGAACCTCAACTTGGCTATCATCGGACGATTGGTTCGGACGATGATTCGATCGTCGGACGTCCGACAGCCCCAACGGCTAGTTGACTCTTCAGCTGCCTTCTATCCGTTGGAAGCATTGATGAAGCCCATTTCTGGTTCCCTTTAAAATCAAACTGGTCTGAACGAAGTAGGAACTTTAGCACACTTTGTTTACAAGATCTCAAGAGATATTTTAGCTAGAAAATAGTCTCCAAAGCTAGATTTGTTTTAAAGTGGTGTGAATTTCTGGTGAGCATTTCTTTTGTGATTGAAAGGATCTTTAGTGTAGCTTTGTTGAGGGTTTTCTGAGTGATTGTAAAACTTCTTAGCTTGACTAAGTGCGGCTTAGGGCAAGGAGGAAGTGCTCCCTCCATTGTACATCTAGTTGATCTTCTTTCATCAAGGAGAAGTTGCTCTTCCTAGTGTTTGGTCTTCAAGTTTGAGGACAGCTTGGTAGACACTTGGTTTGATTCCCTATCTTACTTTTCTGTTTAATAAAATCTTCATTGCTTATCTATACTTGCTTCTCTGATCAATATTGCTATTGTCTTCTAATCTACTTGGTTGATCATTACTAAAAAGGAAGGTAAACTTTCATTAAAGAAAAAGTGCATAAACTTGGTTAAGATTTTAATCAACCCAATTCACCCCCCCTCTTGGTTGTCTGTGGGACTAACAGGGCACTTTGTATTTATCATTAAAAATGTTTTCTACCTAATAAAAAGATTTGTTCATGTTTTATTGTGGGTTAAGTAGAGGAGTAATTTGAAAGTTCAAATTCAATGGTAAACATGTTTTGTACAAAAAGGAGGACTATGTTATAAATAGGCGTGGCAAAGCAATTGAACTTGTAGAATAAGTTATTTTCAATTTTTTACCTTTTTTTGGTGCATAAGCCATTCAATTGTCCAAGAATTTGTCTTTCCATCTTTTCATTTTTTTCCGTTATTTTTGCTATGACACGACTAAATTTAACTTGCGAAGGCATCAAATGCATAATTGTTCTCAAAAAATTTATTTCAACAATTAATTATCTCACAGATACTACATGCATCATGCGTACATTCAATTTTTTACACTACAATAAGATATTATGTAGAAAATATAATAATTGATAAACTTTAGAAAATTTTCCTAAAGATTATATTTTGATTAGATCCCACTCCCTTTTCTCATTGAGTTTATAGATTGTTGATCAACTTGAATAAGGCAATGACATCCTCAACCCAGTTTTCATCAACATTTGAATGGCAAATCTTATTTACAAAACTAATTTAAGGAGATATATATGCATAAGTGCCCAGCAACTCCACCATTATGCCGCTATGAGGATTTGAAAATTCGTTTCTTATGGTTTTTGTTAGTTTCACTTACTTGTCTTGCATTTTTTGTTGTTTTAATGGTTGAATTATGATTTTTATCCTTTTGTTTTATTTAACTTGGTGCATGTCAAGTTTCATAGTACATTGTACTAGTGTGACCAACTAGTGAGATGTGTGTAATAAATTTGGTGGATTAGAATGAGTTTTGTGCAAAATGGATTCTAAGACAACAGATGTTAAGAATTAATTGGAGAAACACTAGATATTTTGGTGATTAGAGACAATTGGATAGCGATAAATTGATTTCTTGCCACTTGTCACTTATCCATAAAACCTTGACCAAGACTAATTTTTATCTTGCCACTTGTCACACCACTACAACATCTTGACTACCAAGACTAATCCTTATCTTACCACTTGTCAAATCACTACAATTTCTTAATCAAGACTAAGCCTTATTCAACCAAAACTTTAGTTCTTCACAATTTTTTCTTCTTTTTCTTTCTTGTCTTGGTTGAATAGAGAAAGAGAGAGAGAGAGAGAGAGAGAGAGGGAGATAAAAATTCCAAATTCAAGCCTTGATTTTTTACTTGATTAGTGAGAAAAACAAGATAAAATCCTAATCCACTCCATAAAACTGTGAATTAAGCTTGGAAGGAAGCTATTGGTGGAGTTCTTGGAGGAAGAAAGTTTTGCATCTTTCTTGATTTGCTTGCCTTCCTTGGGGTTGGAGGTAAAGAGGTGAGCTTGGCTAGAAACCTTAGTTTTCTTTCCTTATTTTTGAGTTTATTTGAGATATGATGTTATAGAAGTTAAAGGAAGAATCTTTATGGAAGATTTCATGATTTTGTCAAGTTATATTGTAATTTTCTAACTTTGGTGCATAATCTCTTTAGCTTAGTCTAGAGTTATATGTGCAATTTTGATGAAAATGAAGGATTTCTATCGAAGGATTGTTGTTCTCAAGTTATATTGTCAATTTTCAATTTCAATTTTGGTACATGAAGTGCATAGCCTAAATTCAAGTTATATATGTGTGATTTTGATGATTTTTCTGACCAAGTATATACCATATGACACATACTATGCTAGCCATGATTTATTGTATTTTTTTTTCATGAAAATAAGGTTGAAACTTTGAAATTAGAGGAAAGGAATTTAAGGATAAGTTGCTGAAAATTTTTGTTTGAGTTGAAAGTTTGGGATGGTTTTGACATATTATGTTCAAAATACTTGCTAATATTTTGATCTTCACATGTATGTTGATTTGGAGTTTTTGAGTTTTAGGTTTGGGCTATTTTTGATCTACCATTGCTCGAGTTATCAGAGAAACCCTTGATTTTCATATATAGGTTGGATTTGAGCCAAAAACAAAATAATTTAAGGGAAGGAAAGTGATGTTTGCCTCAAAACGCTTGATTGTTAGAAAAATTCAGTTTTAGTGCTAAATTTGTATGATGATTGTGACATACTTTTGCTCAAAATGCTTGTCAAGACTTTGATCTCCACATGTGTGTTGGTTTTGAGCCAAACAAAGAGATTTAAGCGAAAGGAAATGAGTTTTTTCCAAACCGACTTTTCGTCCAAAATTTTCAATTTTGAACATCGAAAGTCTTGACCAATTTTCTTCTAAACTCTTGACTATAATCGACATACTTTTACTCCATATTTTGATTGAGACATTGATTTAACAAGCACGTGGTTTGCCCTTTGATTTGAACAAAAAAACTTTACCCTTCTGGAAGTTATACTAGGATTAAACTTGCAAATTGCTATATTTGTTAAGTGAAACTTACTCATTTACATTGGCTTTAAGTGGTTAGACTCTTGATGTATGATATGACCACAGGACTTGAGAATGACCAAGAGAAAGAACTGAGGTATGAAGTGAAAAGATTGAAATCAATTGTTGGGTGTTCCAAATGCCTGGTAGGACCATGTGATTTAATTGATTGATGTTTTATGTGATTTGTTGATCGAAATGTGATTTGTTTCTTAAAATTGCTAGATATCTTGACTTGTTATTACAATAGGCAAGTGTGTACTTTATCGCACTCGACCTAACTTTACTTGAATGATACTCAATTCGCCTAGTTGATTGATAATGCTATATATCTTGAACTGCAAATGAATAGGTGAGTGCATACCTTATCGCACTAGACCTAACTTGATTGAACTCTTGCTATCCTATTTATAAGTGAACTATTTACAAATGAACTGATATACATGTACATGACTTGAAAGTTGGTTGGAAATGTTATCTCATCAATTATACTGTGTGCTTGGAATCCTAAACCCCATCGGATAGTTAGTCGAATCAAATCAGCAAGAGTTTGGTCGAGAAAATTGATGAACCATAGGTAGTGTTTAGTATTTATTGTTTAATCCGTTGGATGCGTCCTTTGAAATTGGTATACTCGAGTATTACCACCCAGTGTTCTATGTTCTTGGAGTTCGGGCCTGACAAGAGGGTTGATCGGTGGACGGATATTAAAATTAAGCGGTGATTTACGGACATTGTTATTGCTGCATTTCAAACGTTGACGGAGTATCAACGGACTTGAAAAACACTGCTGCGGAACTGACTTGCAAGAACCCACTGCATTCTTGAGTTGTAAGTGAAATATTTAATGAGACTAATTGTTACGCCTAGAATCTGGTAGGAGCCACTGTAGTTGTATCAACGTTTGAATCTTGGGTGTTCTGCCGAAAACCTGGCAGGAGCCACCATATCAGTTGTATCAATGTTTGAATCTCGGGTGCTCTGCCTAGATCCTGGTGGGAGCCACCGTATCAGTATTGTATCCTTTTCTTTTTGGTGTTAAATTACTTATTTGAATATGTGAACTGTTAATAACTTTACTTGTAATTGTTGACCTTCTTCGCTTTATGATTTGATATATGTGATTGATAATTTACTAATTTGACTGCATGTTTTCTCAAAACCCCACTGGACTTTTAGGTTACCCCATTATTTCTTGTCCTTAACAGAGTGCAGGATGAGAGAGACAAGAATATTAATAGTTTGTAAAAGGAAATCTTGAATTTGTATTTGGCCGACACTGTATCATGGTACTAGTCGTTAAGTTCTTTTCTTTTGGCCTGTACTTTGGTTTGAATACTGGGACGATTTGTAATATATAAATGTTACATTGAAGGATTTTAGTTTTATTGATTTGAAAATGTTAGTGAGTGAGTCCTGACGAAAGTTGGGCAGGTGATCCGCTAACCTCTGGGTACGCTCTAGAGGAAGGTGGGGTCGTCACACGGCACATACCTCTTACTCCATTGTACGGAATTGCCCTGAGAATAGGGCTAGTTCCAACAAGTAAAAAAGACATTAACCCAAAACAAGAGATAAAGAAATCATCTAAAGAACCTGGTCCCATCAAGAAATATCAGTGAACAACTATGCTGCATTTTCTATCAGATTATAATAGTGTAGTAACAAAAAGATCTAAAACTAATCCAAACTTCAAAACAAGTGGATATATCCTTTTTGTTGTATTTTCTTTTCAAACGACAATGACAAGCTCAGTGAAGAAAAAAGATTTCTTAAACTAATTGTTTTCTTTTGCTAGAAACTTAGTTAGGAATTTTGTTGTCATAGATATTGACTTCAAATGGTGATGTGAGACAGTGGCATTTTCCTTGCTATATGTAGCTCTATGGTGACAAAAACAAAAACTAATGCCCACTTTATTATTGTTGCAAACAAAAGTCTTTTATTGTGGTCTTCATAGAGATTTTGAAGGAGCTAATCTTGACAGTTGAGAATAAAATGCTACTATTCTATCATGGAATAAGAGAAATATTTATGTTGATTAAGTTCAAAAGCATAACAAAGTAATTAATTCCTTCAATTTGAATCTTTTAGATATGTATAGACAGTAAATCCAAATATAGATAAGAATGCCTGACCCAATGCAAATACATGCCTTTTCGAAAACCTTAATTTTTATGATGGGATGCACTTGAATGCGAATTCTTTCATATTATTTCTTACTTTGTATTTCGTTCAACTGACTTAGCATTCCTTACAAAAAGACAGGTGTATATTCCAAAGATGATAAGAAAATCATCCAAGAAAGTATAATTGGCAAAGGATTATCATGCAAATCATAAGGGTTGATTATCATGCAAATCCACCTATAAAAAATCTTCTACTATGGATATTCTCTTATAGGTTGATAAAGTGCTTTACTCAAATTAAACTCTTAATCAAACTATATTATTCCAGAAAACCCTACTGTGTAATAAATACAAGTTGAAAATAAAAAATAAATCTTGCTTAGCATGTAGAACCCTAAGCTTTAAGACATGGCGAGTTGCAATTTGCCAAAATCTTTCTAAATTGGACCTTGTTTTTCATGTATAACCAATTTTTAATCTTTTTATTTGGTTACCCTCATGGGATGTTACTAAGTAAGAGGTCGCTACATTCTAACAAATCTTTAACTCTCTAGATTGTGTATTCTTCTTGGTTTTTTTTTCTCTTTGGAGAGACTTAGGAAAGATATGCAACATCTAACCAACGTTGGAATTTACTCACACAACATGGTTATCATATGGCAGAAAGTTGAAGTGATTACTTGATTGAATATAAGGAGCAGTTTGTATTTATCATTAAAGATGTTGTTTACCAAGTAAAAAATTCCTTCGTGTCTTATTGTAGGTTAAGTAGTGGAGCAATTAGAAAGTTCAAAATCAATGGTAAACATGTTTTGTGCGAAATGGAGAACCATATTATAAGTTGGCATGGCAAAGTAGTTGAATTTTTAGAATGAGTTATGTTTAATTTTTTATCTTTTTTTGTTGCATAAGCCATTAAGTTGTCCAAGAATTTGTCTTTGCATCTTTTCATTTTATTTCTTTCCATTATTTCCAATATGGCACAATTCAATATAACTTGTTAAGGTATCAAATACATAATTGTTCTCAAAGAATTTATTTCAACAATTTAATTATCTCACAGATACAGCGTGCATCATGTGTACGTGCAGTTTTTTACACAACAATAAGATATTATGTAGAAAAGATAATAATTGATAAACTTTAAAAAAAAATTTGAAGAGACTTAGGAAAGACATGCAATATCTAACCAACATTGGAATTTACTCACACAACATGGTCATCATATGGCAGAAAGTTGAAGTGATTACTTGATTGAATATGACGGGCAGTTTGTATTTATCATTAAAGATGTTGTTTATCAAGTAAAAAGATTCCTTTGTGTCTTATTGTAGGTTAAGTAGTAGAGCAATTTGAAAGTTCAAAATCAATGGTAAACATATTTTGTGCGAAAGCAAGAACCATATTATAAGTGGGCGTAGCAAAGTAATTGAATTTTTAGAATGAGTTATTTTTAATTTTTTATCTTTTTTTGTTGCATAAGCCATTCAGTTGTCCAAGAATTTGTCTTTGCATCTTTTCATTTTTTTTTCCATTATTTCCAGTATGGCACAATTCAATATAACTTGTGAAGGTATCAAATACATAATTGTTTTCAAAGAATTTATTTCAACAATTTAATTATCTCACAGATACAGCGTGCATCATGCGTATGTGCAGTTTTTTACACTATAATAAGATATTATGTAGAAAAGATAATAATTGATAAACTTTAAAAAATTTTCCTAGAGATTATACTTTGATTATATCTCACTTAAACGATTTGATAACTTATAAAATTATAATAATACACCATAAACCCTTTAACTGTGTGGTATTCATCAATATGTTGGAGAAGATAAAGTCATAAAGCTAAAAAGTTCTTATGAAGACCATTGTGAGGTCATACATTCTATTAGAGAAACTAGATAAAGACTAATAGAATTTTTTGGTTTTTTTTGTTTCTTTAGTATTAATTACAGCATTGGCGAATGAACGCACTGGTTGCCAAAATTAAGAGATTAATGGCTTGTTTGGGAGTTTAGGATGAAAAAAAAAGAAGAGAAAGTTTAGATTGAAAAAGAAAAGAAGACAAGAGAAAAGATTGTTATATCCTTTCATATTGTTTGGGAGTTTTGGGAGAGAAAAAAAAAAAGAAGTAATTTTACTTTGTTTGGGAGTGAAGAGAAGTAGAAGGAAAAGATCTTATTTTACAGTAGTATCCTTGAATTTAGAACTCATTTATTAGTATATAATTTCACAAGGCAAACATCAAAGGTAAAACTAGTATATTAAAAAAGTTATTAAAGTCCCTTTCTATTTAATCAGTTTTTGCCCATAATTGGACGAAAGATTTTTTGGCTTGTGGAGGATGTCAGATCCTTCCCTTTCTTCTCCTTTCTTTTGTTATTGGAACTCCCAAATGAAAGAATACTTTCACTTTCCTTCCAACATCTTTTTTTTCTTTTCAAATCAGTTTTCCCAAACTAACTATCATAGCTAGTTTGTGACTTTAGGATAGAAAAGAAAAGGATGAGAAAACTTAAATTATGAGATAAAAGAAACGAAAAGAAAAGAAGACAAGAGAAGTGATTCTAATGTTGTTTGAGAGTTTTGAAAGAAGCTGAATGATTTTGGGCATATAAATCAATACAAATTCATGCAATAGCTTTTTAAGGGCAAGATAGGTATTTAGAAAGTATTAGTAGGCTTTCAACAAGTTTCTTTTGTTTTCCACTCAAATTTGGTGAGAAAATTTTTTTAAACTTTAGCACAGGTTTTATCCTTCGAATCCATTCCCTTCCTTTCTTTTCTATCTCATGAAAATCTCCCAAACATCTAACAAGTCAATTTTTCCTTCCTTTCTTATCTTTTCTGTTCAAATCTTTCCATCCAAACTTGCTATGAGAGTAAAGGAGTGAAGACGTGACATACTTTAATATGTTAGCTCCAAAATGAAGTACTTTAAACAAGTTTTTCTAGCATAAGAGAGCTAAATTGTAGTATTTTAATGTATGATCTTGATTTGTAACTTTAAGCAACATATTCAAAAAGTCATATTCCTGTGTAGCATAGAGCAAACTAGAGAGTATTCCTAGAATCCGCAAGTTTATATGACAAAGCTACACTAAATAATTGACATTGGAATCTCAAACAGTGTTGAAGAACTTCAACAAAGCAACAATGTCCTCAAAGTCACTATTCATCAACATTTGGAAGGTAAATCTTATTTTACAAAACTAATTCAAGGAGATTTATATGGATAGGCATCAGGCAACTCCGCCCTTATCCAGCAGATACCTCTTGCTCCATGATAAGGAACTGCCACAAAAATAGACCAAGTTCTAGCAAGTAAAAATGACATTAACCCCAAGAAAAGAGAAAGTGAAAATAATTGTAAAGAAATCAACTAAATAACCTTGTCCTCATTGAGAAAGATCAGTTTACAACTGTGAAAGATCAATGAACAATCTTGGTTAACTGATAAATATTGAGCTGAATAATAACAAACACGTCAATCAAAACCCACAAATATAAGTCAAAACCCAGCTTAAATTTATGCTTAGATTCACTACCAAGGAAAAAGAAAAATAATGAGAAAAAAAATTCATAGCAATGAAAGTGAAAAAGGCACAAATTTTTTCAGAAGACTAGAAAAAATCCAAAAGCCCAATGTGACGCCCCACTTCTTCCTAAGGCGAACTAGAGGGTATCCGTGGGATGCCTGCCCAACTCTTGCCAGGATTCAAGCAATTTCCGTTCAAACTTAAAGAAAAACTATTCAACAACACTAGATAAGTAAGAAAATGCGGAAAGCTTCCAAACTTAACACAATATATATAACGATTATCCAACCCTTACATCATTTTCCAAAAGTTACATCAATACCCAAAGTATATAACATCCAGGTACATCAAATGTCCAATTCATACATCAGTTTCCCAAAGGTGTGACCAATAAAAGGTCAAACCCAAAATATATTAGAAATCCTAAACCAAAAGTGCATCAAAAGGGCTCTTCCAAGTCTCATTTCATACCCAATCCTGCTAAGGAAAACAAATTTACAGGGTGAGCAATACGCTCGTGAGGCCAAGAATACACATACAAGCACATTGTTCAAGTAACAATCCCAAATTTACAAGTCGAGCAATAATATTTCAATGATTAACAATTCACTGGAAAAGTAAACAAAAACAATTCAAGGATACTGGAGCTCTCAGGAGCTATGTTCCACTTGCATGATCAAAAATCTCCACGAATTGACACTCCGTCAATCGGGTAGATTTAGTCCGTAGAACTCCACATTTAACCTATCCCCTTTCACCTTACATACCCCTGTTTCGGGCCCGCCTGTCATTTGTTGTTTAAGGCAATACTACTCGAATATGCCAAGCAAGATCTCTCCAATAGATCAAGCTTATCATGTGATTTTCATGGCTCGCCAAGGTTCCCGACCAAACCCATGCCGGCTCGAGTCTAAGGATCGCCAATGAGATGTGGGCGTCCCCCAAGCATGTTTGAGTGTTGAGGAGATTCACTCAAACGACGTATACAGCCATAGCATACTATTTCAAGTCAAGCAAGCATGTAACATGTGCGAGCAATTGAGACATTTGAGTATTTCAAGTACGAGTCATTTATTTCAAACGAGAACGAGCGCGATAAAGTGCACCCCCGTCTTGAATTTTTAAATATCTCAAGTATCAATAACAGGTAACATGTATTGAGTTCACGGAGTTCAAGTAAACATGCACTTGACACTCACCAAATAAACAAGAAAAAACGGCACTCGAAGTTCAAGCGTCCACCGTGGGGTCCTCTTGAAATTCCTCTTGTGTGCCTGAACAATTGATAAGGACTTATTACTCATAAACCCCCAATTATTACAAAAATTGTACTTAGTGTACAATCTAAAAAAATCTCATGAAAACGAACTACAATCACTCGTAAATCGGGGTTCAAAGATGGAATTTTAAAGCACAAAAGCAATCGAGGTTTTATCTTGGAAATCAAGTTTAATACATTCAAGTAACATCGAAGGAATAAGGAAAATTTGAAAACCTCTATTTCCTTAAGGCTTGGAAAATTTTTTTCCAGTTTTGATACGAGATTTTGGAAAAATCGTATCTCACTCTTTACAAATCCAAAATTGGAAAACTTGGTAGCATTGGAAACCTCTTCCAAAATACTAAAAGTTCCTAGAATACACTTTTCTAAGATTCCAAATGAAAAATATTCAAAAATGAGCTCAAAGTCGCTGTTTTGGTTCATATGGCAGATTTAAGTTGGTTTTTGGCCAATTTTGAAAATTCGGCAAAATTCACTTGATTGGAACTAGCCTTTGAAATTTGTAAATCTATTAGTGTTATAATCTAAGTTTACAACAAAACAAGCGGAACGAGAAACGGAGTTTTGAGCACCAAGATATGGTAGCTCAAAGTTACCCAAATTTCCTTATTAAACAAGGGTTTTCCAAAATCAAGTCTTGAACTTTGGTAATTTAGTCGAGCAGCGAAATGGACTCGGATGGGTACCAAATTCGGCAATATAATACTCCTATATAAAGGGTATCCCTCTATCAAATTTCATAGAAAAATACCTTCGGGAAGGTATCAACCAAACAACCAAATTTTCGAAAAATCCTAAGGCAGAACTGCCTTGAGCTTTTTGTTTTCCATGCCAAACATTTGGCCAAGGAAAATCCTTCAAACATGGTTCATTTGTGTAGGAAAAGCCTAAGGAACATTCATGGTACATTTGGTAAGTGTTTTAACTCCAAGAAATTTAATTGGCAAGTCCACACCAAGTCTAGCGTCAATTCTGCCCAAAATTTAGGGTTTTCAAGAGCAGAGCAGGTTTCGTATTTTGATCACAAATCACTCAATTCAACTTGAAATTTAGCATGGTTTGTGGCGTTGGAAAATACATTCATAAAACTATAATTTCACAGAAGAAATTGTTTTGAAATTCAGCAACAACTAGCTCAAATTCAAGCCTCAAGTTGCAGCTTCTGAATTTCATTCCAGGAAAACAGAGAAACAGGACAGTCATCTTTAAACGGTTGGTACGGGATACTCGGGTGAAATTAGGGGTTGCATTACCGTTGGAAAGTTGGGAATGACTAGTTTCAAATGCCACTGACGGCACTTGATTTCGACGTCGAAGCACAGAGTTATGGATGAAACAAGAAGGCTGTCTGAGCATTACGGGAAAATTTTTCCAGGTTTGCTAGCTTTGCGAGATTAATCCATTTGACCAACCAAACCTCAATATTTTTCGATGAAACTTTATACACCATCTATACAACATATAAACATCATATACAAGCTATTAAAACCTCAAAATTCTGCAAAAAGAGGCACGATCATAACAGGGGCAGAATTGGAAACTTTACATCCATGCACTCCTTGAAGTTTATACTAGCCATGCACCATTAATCTACCAAATTGAGCATTAAACCAACATTAAATCCATTATCAAGCATCACATCAGCCATCAATCCAAGAGTGGGAGTTCATAGAGCCCACATTCAAAATTTTTCAACAATAACAAGTCACTCACATGAATAACTAAGTTCATAAGTGTAAATCAACTTCCATAAATCAAAACTAGAAGGTTTGATCATTACTTACTTTGGTTGATGAACTAAGCAGAAATTTCGGTCCTCTCTTGGTCCAAGAAAACCGTGGAAAGCTCCTTTTTTTTGTAGCTAGATGAGTTTCTCAAGTGTTAAACTAAGTGGTCTTCAATTTTGGTGTGAAATGGTTGGGATTTGGTGCAAGAATTGGAGTAGAAATTGAGGAAGCAAGTTTGGTTCTTTGCTCTTGGAGTTGCACACTGGAAATGGAGCTAGGAAAGAAAGAATTCTGATCTGAAATGAAGCTTCCAAAGGAAGCTTTAGTGTGTGGTCCAAAGTTGCCCAAAAGTCAATCGCAATTAGTGCGTGCGTTTTGTGCTCGATTCTTCTTAAGTTTGTTACACTAGTGCACTAAACCTCTAATACACTTATATTCATATAAATATTATTCATTCTTAATTATCCCGAAATAATGGTCTAAAGTTCCTCAATTAATCGCGCGCGTGAAAACGCGTATCTCCACTTTAAACGCGATAGAGTGAAATCTCCAAGAAATTCTTATAACGATCGTACCACTAACTATCACTTGAGTACTTAAACCTAAAATTACCTATTTTAGGACCATTGTACATGTCTCCAATTTTCTAAGTTTATTGTACTCTCAATTGACTAAATTTTCCAAACATGTTT
Organism: Coffea arabica; assembly: GCF_036785885.1. Taxonomy (NCBI): domain Eukaryota; kingdom Viridiplantae; phylum Streptophyta; class Magnoliopsida; order Gentianales; family Rubiaceae; genus Coffea; species Coffea arabica. Next base: position 69,454,417 of record NC_092312.1, on the reverse strand, counting down.
TCACTATTTTCATTATTCGAGCTTCCAAAAATTAATTTTTGAAATGAGTCACTTTAAAAATATAAGTAAGTCATAGATCAATGTAATTAGGTCTCAAGAGATTAGAAAATAATATTCGGAGCAAACAGGCAATTAAATATTTGAATAAGTTCGAAATAGTAATTTAAAATAATAAATTTTTGCGAGTCCTCACAGGAGTCTAGTATTAATTTTTCAATTAACCTTTCTTAATCTACTATTGATCATTCTTAATTCTCCAATATTGATACACTCCCGATTCAAGTATAGCCTAAAAAGACGTGCACTCGTTGTTCTGAACTAAACGAATTTTCGAAAAGTGAATTTTCCAACAAAACGCTTTAAAATATAAAAGAGGCGTTGTTCCATATAAATGGATTTTTTAAATGGTCGAAATAAATAATTCGAAGAAAATGAGTAATTAAATATTTAAGTAAACTTGTAATATTCGATAAATAAGAAAATTTTTGGGTCCACACACCCAATACACCCATAGGTTCCACATCATTTCTTAGAAAAAAGATATATATATATATATATGTATGTATCTATGTATGTATATCTCTGTGTGTGTGTGCGTAACGTGCAACACAAGTACACTCAAACTAATAACAAAAGCAATTCTGTGAGAACCCTAAAAGTTTCATATTTTCTCAACATTTTGTTTATTCTCATTTTCCTTTTAATTGAAACGAAAACCATTCACTATCCATTTCTAAGGAGGGTTTCATTGCATATATATGAACGTGTGATTATGTGTATTACGTGTAGGTTATATGTATGTATGTATATATCCTTGTTGGAAGAACGGATGAGCATCACACGTTCGCGCTTGGAAAGAAAACATTTTCTGAAATTTGGAAAGGGCCAAATCCGGCCGCAAAAAATTTCTGGCCGGATTGTTGAGGGGTTTTGAAAAAAAATTATTTTAGCTACTGCCTTGAATTCGGCCGAATTGTGACGTGGCACAGGCGGCCACCAATTTTGACCGCCTGTTTCCTTCTCTTTTTATACTGTTTTGGGGCAAAAATATCTTCATTTCTTTTCCTGGCCAACCGTGCATCATAGAGAGAAAACAAGAAAAGCTCTTCATCTTTCCAACTTTAATTTCTACTCAAATCTTGAGTTTTCACCGTTAGAAATCTAATCTACTCCGTACAAGTGCTAGCTAAGGGGGAATAGAGGTCTTGGTGGAGTTGTTTTTGGAAGGGAGGCCCTAAGTTTCTACCTTTCTTGAACTTATAAGGTGAGTTGCTAAACAAGTTTCTTTGTTGTTTTGATAATGGTATATCGGTGCTTAGTAGAGGTTGATTGTGCTATATTGTGGATGATTTCAAGGTTCTAAGTGAAGTTGGTCCGATTTTCGATTTATTGGAGATTTTTCTGATTTTATATGATAGTCATGGATTGGACTTGGATTAGTGGTTTAAATGGTGTTAAATGGGACCTTTGTACGTTAATTGCGGTTGATTGCGGAAAATTTCTGCTTGTGGGGATAATTTCCGGTTCTAGGGTTTCAATTTGGAGGTTTTCTTATAGTTGGCTTTGGAGTCTCTAATTGGCCTTGATTGAAGGGTTTTGTGCCCTAATTGGACATGTTTTCTTACTTATGGACCATGTGTGTGATTGTAATTAACGGTATGAGTAATGGGTTTTTGATTGTAAGGTGGAAGTGAGGAAAATTAGGGGAAATGCTGTCCGTTTCTTTTCTTGTCTTGTAAATGAGTAAAATGGTTTTGGAAATGTGTTTGTATCAAGTTGAATGTATTTCATTAAAAATTTCATCGATTCGCTCGAGAGGTGTACGAGGGCTAAGTTTCTATTTGATCATATATATATGAGTTTGGTGAATACCATGACCGTTTTACCCTTTCAAAACATGATACCTCTTCCGTTTGAAACTTCAAATGGTTATTTACTCCGTACCAAAATATAGAGGTATGAGTTAGGGTTTTCTCGGTCACACGTGAACTACTTTCAAGTAAGGTTTTAAGTGTCCTCCTTTTCGATATGATTTTCATTAAAACCTTTGCTATATAACCTTTACTTGAATATATATTGACTTTTAGCCACACAAACGATTCAGAAAGAATATTTCCTTAGCCTATCTATTTGGATTTTAATTTGTCCTTGGTCAAAAGTTTCCGTTGGAATTTTATAACCCTTTTTAGTTTGGTTTTGCGTTTGGTTTATGAAACCCTAGTTATTCCCGTCCACGGATCCAAATGTCCTCTTTTCACTTTAAATCCATCTTTATACGTTTTACTCGTAATTAGTCGGATTTTCTTCGATTTAACCTAATTGTTGTGCTAGAGGAACTATAATATTTTCTCTTGTTTAATCCTAGGTTTTGTCGGTGACTGAAGGTAATATCCGGCGGGATATTTTGGACATTATTTTGCATATAAATAGGTGAGTATTCCTTGTTTGTTATATTTTCTTGACTTCATGACTTGTGTTATTGTTTGATAACGTGTTAAGTGCTTTCAATGACTTTCAAAACGAGTTTTTAGGCGAGTGTGTACTTTATCGCACTCGACCTAAATGAACGTGAAATTTTCAATGATTTAATGATTGAAACGTTAGTTGCGCATGATGTAAGCCTTTTGGCTGAATTGGGCCCTGCCCTTCATTACCGATCGACTCGAGCCAGAAGTGGACTTGGTCGGGCGATATGATGACCCTGGGTGAATTTGGTATACTCGAGTATTATCTTGTATTCTGGTGGAGCCTGGCCAACGTCCAGGAGGGGATGAATGAAACGAAAGAACGAACGAGGGTTTTATTTATAAAAAAAAATGCATTTTCAAATGATTGGAAGAATAAGGGGAATGACAGGAGAACGAATGAACGAACAAATAAATGGCTCCCTGTGAGCCCGTATCCTTTTAATATATGTGTTATTATCGCTTTCCGTTGTAAATGTTCTTTGAATTATTGATGCTCTATGTTTAATGTATTGGATTAATTGTTTGATTATGTGTTCGGAACCTCACTGAGCTTTTAACTCATTCCTTTAGTTTTGTTCTCCTTAACAGGGGAAGGCGAGCAAGGACGGGAGCTTTGTATAGACTAGCTTAGGCTAGACCTTTGATTTTGTAATGGTTCTCGCCCTAGTGCTTGGCACGAGCTGGATGTATGCAGAATTGAGAACCCTTGAATATTCGAAGGTTGTATTTCCTTTTTAAATAGTAATGTGTATAAGTTTTACTTTAAGTTTGGATCATTATTATACTTATTCCTGTGGTTTTATTCCGAAGGTTGCTTGAGGTACGTCTGAGTCCCGACGAGAGTTGGGCAGGCGGTCCGCCGAACCCTTTGGTTCGCCTTAGGGGGAGGTGGGGCTGTCACAAATTCTTCAACCAATCTAGGATAACTATTTTGGAGTTTGCTTATTTTAGAATTTGGAGGAAAGTAATTATCTTTTTTTTGTAATTTTCCTTTCTTTTTTAATTTACTTCTCTATTGCTTCTAAAAAATCATGAGTGATGTATAATTTTTTATCAAAGAAGTAGATTGATAGCACTACAATACTTTAAATAGTTAAAACATCTATTCTTGTAATTAATTTTCGGAATATGATTATTATAGTATATATTATGAGAACAAACATTGATAACATGCAAAGCACATTCTCCCATACTAGTTCGAAAAAAAGTCATGCATATTCACACTTAACAATCAACTTAAATGACTATTTAATGCTGCAGTAGTTAACCATTTGTTCAACTGCAATAGTCTCTCGTTATTACCAATAAGTATATTATTATCAACAAAATAATGAAAAACATGTTAGATATTTCAAAATTCTCGAGATGTCCAAGTGATATAGCCACGGAGCTCCTTAATCTAGGCCAACAAAATAGATAAAAGCATATGTAAGATTTTGCAACCTAATCGATCATTTACAATCTTGCCATGAAGAAGTTTCTTAAATATGTTATGACAACAGAAAGGGCAGGAATCACTGTAGAATTTTTGTATAAATATTTGCTATGGTCTTTATATATGTTGTACATGTTTGCCTGTAGCCGCAAAACAATCCAAAGAGAAGAAGTGCCCAATTAACCCCAAACAAGTTCCTTTTCTTTGTTTTGTTGCTGCTGTTGTTGATCGAGTAATAGTCCTTCACTATATGGAAGAAGAGAATCCGTCTAATTTACTCAGAAGTCAAAGTCTCGTACTCAAGAATGCATTGCTTAGGACATGCAATGCCTTCTTATGTTGGCAAAAGGAACGTCAATCAAGATAAGTTTGTATGCAGTTAAATATTCAAACACAGTTGATTCTACAAATACATAGGTAATAGAAAAATATGTGAGATAAGATGCCTTTCTTTTCAGTGATCTCTAACTCTTAGCAGGAGACCTGCCGACAAATCTGTGTCAGAAGAATGTTCTTCTCTTCCCGGGTTCTCTATCTTTCCATTAGTTCAAACAAATTTCATAAATCAAAACTTCATCTTAACTCAATGATAGCACCAATGCTTTTTGGCTCCAACTTATCTCTTAAACTGCAGTCCTAACAAAAGGATTCTACTAGTTAAAGTTTAACTGGTCAACTGCTACGGTTGTAGGTACAATCACAGTATACAATTGTCTCCCTAATCTGCCACAAGGTTGTAGAAGAAATTTGAACCTAAATCCCTTTGTCTCGATCCTCTCCTCTCTCTTAATTGTAAGATCGAATACAATCTCTTGTACTTTTGCCAATCAATCCTTAAGGTCTGCCTTTTCCCCAAGTGCGCTTAGTTGGTATTAACATTATGCATATGATTGTGAGGTTTGTGGTTCGACTCTCAACCTTTCTTCTTTCTTCTTCTCTTTATAACAATTTACAAGGTGTTTGTCGTTTATACTTGCATTAGTCAAAGTCATGTATTAGTTTGCTAACTACAATTTTAAATTGCCTTGTAGCTCAACCCAAAAAGAATAAATGATTCAAATAATCTCCAAACATTTTGAAGGAGAAGACTATATCTTCCAATATCTGCTAACCTATGATCTTGTCATTAGTTCTTCTTAGTTGCAAAACATGAGCTAGATATATTAAGGATTTAATTTTTCTTATAAAACCTAATTTCCATTTTAAGAGCTATATAAGCAAAGTCTTTAATTATCTTGTTCGAAAAAAGCTAGTTTACATGTTTATCATTTAGGTATTAACATGAAAAAACTCTTGAATATTTTATATATGGAGATTGTCTCATAACTCAAAGTCTTGAATAATTTATATATCGAGATTGAATACTTTATAAAATTCATGTTTTTTTGGATTAATTTATGTAGCATTTCGTGAAATTGTCAAATGTACCAATGTACGAGGAACTAATAGATTAGTAAGACTTCCGTTTTCAATTCATAGCATGCAACTTATGTGAAATTGGAGTTTTCGTGCATTTTATGGGCAATCTACAAGTTTGCTGTGAATGTAAAAACTGTATTGATGAACAATTTATAAGAATTTTCATAAAGAGCTCACGGTCTCAGAAATATACTTGTCGCACCCCATTTTTTTTGAAAATAAAATAAGATGTTAGAAAAATGAATTTTTATTAAAAGATGAGTGAATTGAAAAAATGAGTTTTTGATTTTTGGAAAATAAATAAAGGAAAAGGGCCTAAAATGGGGCTTAAAAAGTGTGACGATTTGGGCTCAAAATAATAGTCTAAAAAAAATTTTTAAGAAAAAATAAGAGTCGCCACTTGATATCAGGTTTAGGTGTATCAAGTCATCTAAAAATGTATTTTTAATAAAAAAAAATAGATAAAACCCTTTTTAGATGACTCCAGATTTTCGAAAAACAAAAGAAAAAAGTTTAGGAGTCACGGTTGAATGTGAATCAAGCACAAAAACGGGCCAAAGAGTCTAGCATTGGATTAGCTCATTTCTACAAGTCTTCACTAGTATTGGACTAATGAAAAATCGGAAAGAAAGACCACAATAGTATTGGACTAGTGTGATGATGTCATGCATTTATTATAACTAAATAAATTACATAAAATATAATTAAAGCGAATAAACACATAAAACATATAGAACACATAGCACATAATCATAATATCTAGATGTAAAGATCCTAAAGAAAGCAAATAAACGCATAAACACACCAATATGCAAGCACACAAGCAAAAAAACGCGCGTAAAGACCTAACTATTACATTTGGAATCCTAACTACAATCTAAGGGGCAATTTGAAAAAATAATAATCTAACTATTATATTTATCTAACTAATTACATTTTGGCAAAATTAAAACCTATCTATTACATAACCTAGCTAAATACATGTCTTGGGGCATCTATTTATTACAATTTGGCATTTACATGCCTCTCAAATAATCATCAAAATTAAATAAAATATATGAAACTTATAATGAATAAAATGAGTAAATAAGAGAAAAAGCACTCAAAACATGCAATTACACACACAAAAACACATAGGAGCACATAAGAGGATTTAAAGTAATAAAAGAAGGTACCTCCCTTGAAGTAGTGGTTAAATGAGATTGGATTTGTCCTATTTATACTCTAAAATCAACAAAATAATCGAGGCACCAATTTAATTAATAAATAAATGATAAAGAAGTGGAAATAACCATGAAATCTACTAATTAAAGCATTTAAATGAAGTATAATTAACAATTAAAGAAGATAAACAACTTATATTTAAGAAATTAAAGTTATTAGGGACCTAATTACAAAAATGAGAACTTTTTAGGGTCAGATTATAATTATTACAAAGACTAGATGTCACAATTAAAGAAAAATAAAGTTTAGAGACCAAATTGCAATTAAATTAAGGATCAATTGAAATAAATCTAAAGGTTTTAGAGGCAGAGTGAAATTACTTAAAAGGACATGGACTAATCTACAATTTCCGTCCTCAGATTTCTTGATTAAAAGTCCACTGGGCCATTTTTATTTCCTCTTGTGGGCTGAAAGCCCTTTGGCCCGATGGAAAATCCAAGGAAAAAGGATGGGCAAGCTCGTTGTTTTTACCCTTCAAGCCCTACCGAAATACATTGGGTTTTATCATCCGAAACCCATGTCAAAACCCAACCAAAATAATAGAAAACCCACTATCAAAACCCAAACAAATTACCCTTCAACCAAACGCTAAACTATTTTACCAAAACCCAGCAAGATAATAAATCAACTAAAAATCATTAACCCTAATTATGCCCTGAAAACCTAAAATATATTGCTCAAAAATATACTACTTAAAATGTGCAAAAGAAGATTAAAGTTTAAAAGGGGCAGAATTGATTCATTTGCAGAGGCTTTTGGACAATAGTGTAATTAGGTAAAAATTAAGGGGTCCAAATGTAAATTTCTGAAAAACACCATGCAAGGCTATCGCAGCTTTCTGCGATTGCTGCCATTCTTCAAGTGCCGCAAGAACACACATGAAACCTCAAGAATCATCACCAGATTTTTTGCTTAAAAGAAACAAGCCGCAAGTTTGGGTAAGAGCCCAATCCAAAATCATGCACCCCAAGCATCAATACAAGATTTCTATTCCTAAATGCAAGTTTCAAATCCCAGCACAAAATCACAAAAAGCATGCATCATGAACCAAAAAGAGCCAGATTTCTGAGCTTTTTATGTGCAAACAAGTTGGAAAAAGAGAGGAAAGCGAATGAGGATTACCTCTTGATGCTTTATGGAGCCAAATGAACGCGGAGGGGCTGAAGAAAATTCATCCGAATGCAAGATTGGGACCAGCAAACCTCTGCTGACAAGTGTCTAAGAACTGATGATTGGTGGATTTCGAGCTGATATTTGAGAGATCTGGAGGCATTTTTTCAAGAATTTTTCTGAACAAAAGTTGTTTTTTGGTGAACTTATATAGTGTAGAAATGAAAAAATCGCCTAAAGAACTAAAATCGAGATTGAATTTGATCCGAAACAGTGTCAGAAAACCAGCCCTGGCTCAATTTTTCTGGAAATTTTCTGCACTTTTTTCTTACTTTTTTTCTCTCTGTTTTCTCTGTTTTCTTCTTTTTTTCTCTTTTTCTGCCACCTCCCCTTTCTTTCTTACCCTAATGCTCCGTTATGAACTCTTTTGATATGAACCAAAGCTCCCAAAACCCTCATCTAAACAGTGGACATAAGGTCGGGTTTTTGGGGCATTTTAGGGCCAATAGATGGCTGATTTTCTAGATCTTTCATGGTGATTCTGGTTGATATGAGTTGGCATCATACAAGCAAGGCTTGGAGGAAAGAAAAAGGCAAAAAAAAAAAATCGAGTGGAAATTAGACAAAAAATGGCAGCTGCAATTCGACTTCCTTGTACTCGTTTCCTGCTCCTGGGCTGCAAAAATGAGAGGGGTTGAAAAAAATTAATTTTTTTTTTGGCAAAGCTGCACTTTCATTTCTGTTTTTTTTTTCTTTTCATTTCAGCTTTTTCCTACAAAAATAAAAATAAAAATGATTGTTTAAACAATGACATAAACAAAGACATAATAAAAATTTAAAAAAATTTTGAAAAAATAGGGCGTCTACAATGCTTTGATTCATGGAGTAACAGGAGTTCAACACCTACAAATTTTTCTTTACCAAAAGAATTCCAAAAAAAATATAGAAGATTGCTTTTTCTTACTGCCATGAGATCAGTGTGAACAAGGTAAACCCAAAGGAAATAAAAAACCAGCTGGCATGGCATTGTGCAGAAGACAATCACAAGGTGAAGGTAATAGCATATTTTAAAGAACTAAAAATATCCAACTTTTGAAATGACCCCTCTTCGCACCATTTAAGGACGTGCTACTCGTTGGGCAAAGTCCTTGTAGCGTGTGTGTGTATATATATGGAAGTCAAGTCATTACACAGATCTGAGGTAGCTCACACCCCTCAGCTTATCAATCAAAATTGGTCTTAGTTGAGAAGGGCAGTCAACAAAAGTTGAAAAGTATGACAAAAGCATTTTCCACCAATCCTTGCAAGCGTGTCTGATAAATATGCTTCATTCGGACTTGCCGGAAATTAGATATTCAAGTCCCATTCCAGGCAAATATGCTTCTAGCGTATTTTCGCCAACTAAGGTGAACCTCCTTGAATCTGCAATTGTTGATCTATATTGGTGCAGTCTTGCAGATATGTCATGGACTCCAAGCCATGCACTATGCTTTGATTCTTTCTTGTCCTTGCTTCAGGAGAAACGAATAGTCGCATTGCAAATCATCGCTATAGAACCCAGATTTTCCATTCTGTCCCAGGATTTTCTAGCTCTGGAGAGCTGAAAAAAAACTATATGACCTGTGAAGCAAGAACGCATTTAATATTCGTAGTAGTTAACACATAAAGAATAGCAAGATCAAAGAAATAAATAACGTGGAATCCATTATGTGTTTTGACACATGCAAAATTTACCTATGAGAAAATGAGCATATGATCGTCTGCATTTAGGTGTCGATACTTGCAAATAATCAATTGACAAATTTTCATAATATTTCAATCCATATGTACCACATATATCTTTTCATATTGCTACGTTAGCTGTATAACAAGTGCACCGCAGGTAACCCACTATAACAAGTGCATATAGCCATATTTCTTTAGGGTAAAATACACTTTACCTCCTGTGGTTTAGCGATTTTCTTTATAACCGTTCTATAGTTTCAAAATCTATACACAGTCCCCTTATAATTTGAATTAAAGTGTTAATGCAATGGAAATGATCATCCACAATGGAACCCAAATTAAATGTCGAGAATATCCTTGTTTAAAAATTAAAATGATTGAAGTGACCAACATATATAAACTTAATTTACATGACACTTTAACCCCTTGTGATTTTATATTTTATTACATAACCCCCTTATGGTTTAGTACTTTACTACATAACCCCCTTATAGTTTTCAAAATATATACATTCCAACTTCACAAAGGGGTACTTTTGATATTTTAATTGATTCCATTATGGAATGCAAATTAATTATGTAACTTTGACACTTTAATCCAAATTATGAAGAAGTTATGTATAGCTTTTCAAACTACTTTGTGAATCATATTCAAACAACTTTGTTTCTAAAATTCTATATATACATATACATACATACATACATACATACATATATACATAAATACATTATACACACACACGCACACACACACACACATATATATATTTTTATAGGATTCTTCTGACAGGTGCCTATAAGGCATTCGTTAACATACCTACATTCCACTCAACCAGCCAACCTACCATGTATATACACATGCTAATAATTACTACTTTCTCTTATATTTATTCAATTTCACTAATTAGTCCCCTTGCATATATATGCTTTCCATAATTAATCTAATATTTCTAAAATCTAACATCTAAAGTACATCTAAAATACATCTGAAGACAAACCTATATATATATATATATATATATATATATATGTATATATACTTCATTGTTCAGAATAGGCCTATCTAATAGCAGTAATTAAATTAAATTTAATTAAGTTTTGCAATGGCCAAGATTGGGTTGCTAATTGTTGCAATAATAGGCATGTTAGCACTAAGTGTCCACCTTCATTTAGAAGTAGTGGCAGATGATGATCCAGTTCCAGGTTCCTTTGCCCAGTTGGCGGCTGCAGATGTCGACCGTGCAACACCAACTCTCGAGCCTCTTCTTCATGGTATCCCTTCTCATAACCGTAAACTAATGAAGGGTTGCGATGCCAAATGTTTTGCACCATATTGCGTTTGTCCCAAGTCAAATGTGATTAAATAAGAATCCTTCTGTAATTATATTGCTCCCTAATCAACTGAAAATGATTATGTGGTAAGGACCCATGAATTTGAAATTATGTATGCTCTAAACACAATCACTTTTAGGAATTTTATATGTATTTGAACTATTTATGCATTAATAAATAACATCTTTATCATATTGATTGCTTGTATATTTATATTTGTATGATAGATTTCCTAGAATAAACTTGATCAATAAAATCATAAATGCTATGATGATGAGGTTCATTTGATTAAATATAAAATTTATTTTTAAATATCTCTAGTCAAAGTATTAACAAGATTGAAACATTGTTAATATAGTTAAACTAGCATATACTATGTCGGTTCTATTAGAGAAGTAGTAAAGCTCATCTACTATAGTGTGTGAGACACTAAATTAGTATATGAGTGCTTGATAGCATAATTAAGTTCACTATATTGATCCGTATAGAGATTTCTTTTGTGCCAAAAGAATTAATCTCTAAATGATGTATTATATAAGTGATTCTTTGATTTAGAATTATCATGGTACTTTGAGTATAGATTGTTATACTCTGTGTAATTTGTTTGCTCCCATAAAGGGAATGCTAAAAAAATTAACATATGGGTATATACTTGAAATACGGAAAGGTAGTGAATAATCTTTAATAATTTACCACCTCTTGTGAAAGAGGAGTTATCTCATTTACGAGCATTTGTAGAAATATAAGTCAAGAAATTTTGTACTAAGTGAATAAATCTTAGAAAGATGTTTCTATGTACTTGTTCTTTTGGAAGTTATATTTTGGTACAAGAAAAAGAACATTAATCATATAGTGAAATTGACATGACTTATTCCATGATTAATGTGAGACAAGTGTGATAAAAGGATATTAATTGTATGGTATATGTTCATTGAAAGGTGAAGTCATCCACTTGACGTTCTCATTACTTGGGTGGTCATGATACATTACTAGATGCCAATTTTGATCGGTAAGAATGAGTTGATTGATAAGTTAAATCAACGATAAATTCTTTTAATTTATCTAGTTCTTATTAATTAGAAACTATGATTAGTTCTTATTATCAATGTATTTGGGAATCTAATGGGCCACACACATTAAGAACTTATTTAATTGGATTAAATAAATGTCAAGCGGGGACTTGAAGGATAAGTATTATAACTTGTAGTTTAATTTGTATTGGATAGTTTAATTGGCAAATAAATTTAAATCTTCCAAATACAGGTGTTGTATTAGAATAAGGAAGTTGAATTCTATTAGAAACTAGTTTGAGGTTTCCAATAAGGATATGGATAACTTATTTATTTATAAATACTCACTAAACTTTTACTTGCAAGACTAATGGATACCCAAATTATCTTGTGAGATTTTTGAGAAAAATCTTGAGAGAAAAAATACCTAAAAGTCGTCCAAAAAAATAAGAAAAAAATCGCATCTCTTAATTTTTTTATTAGGGCAAGTTTTTCATAGTGAAAAACTAGGGTTTTCTCAACCAATTTGTGAGAGGTGTCTTGGCAATAACTAGCACTAATCTAGATTAAGCTTATTCGGGTTTGGAAGTTTTGGCTAAAAGTTCGTGTGGATCACTGTTAGAGGCTGAACATTTGAGTGGCTACACGGATCTCTCGCATCTCTCTGCATCAAACGCTCGTGTGTTTCTTCATTGATTGAGGTAATACACTTAAAAACCCTTTTAGTTGCATATGTTTTATCATGGCTAAAGGTTTTCTAAGGAATCAAGAATTTTAATTTTCTGTTGCTTTATCTCTAGGATTCCTTACAAAATTGGTAGTCTGTTTTAATCTCATCCCAAATATTTCTCTTTCCAACTTCTTGTACTATACCGTACTTCTTGTTTCCAATGTTCTTAGAAACATTATTATGCTTCGGAAAATGTTATATTTAAGCTAGTTATTTTTATCGCTGGTAACTCGATAAGTTTTACGAAATGCTTTTGTTTCGCCTGGTTCTCAAAAATTGGCAAAACTGTTCCAACCATACAAAAAATGGAAGGATCAAGAGCTAGTGAGAAATAAATTCGTGATAAATTTGTTTCGATGAAGAAAATTATGCCTGCAGCAACGGAAAAAATAGTGAGAAAGAAAAGAGAAGCCATCATAATCGATCGGGCCTCTTCAACAAAATTAATTGTCGGTCGGGAAGGAAAAATAAAATAGATTTTTCTCACATATCCTATAGAATAATATCTCATACAATTCCAAAGAACGTATTCCCTGAAAGTTATGGGAAGTAAGTAACAAAATCAAAATTTCTAATTGTTTTCCCCTCTAATTAGATGAGAACATTTGAGGTATTACTACCATGTCGTATGGAAAAAATCTTGGTTCAACACATTATAAATTGAAAACCCATTTGCAACACAGCACTGCTAAGTCTTGTATTAAAGAAAACACTTGTCTATTTGGTTACACTTTTGGCAAAAAATCACCCTTCTTAAGAATAACTTTTCAGTTGTAATTCTAGAAAAAAAAAAAAAAAAAAAAAAGAAGAAGCAAGGAAATGGAAATAAGTAACTTCCTTTCACGTTATTATATTGTTATTGGAGATTTTCTTAGGTAAATAAGTGGTAATGAAAGACAAATGGTTTCATGAAAAAAAAAATTATGCTTTTTATCCTCCTCCACCCAACCGCCCCCCCCCCCCCCCTTTTTTTTTGGGCAAGCATTGAGTATCAGTTAGGCATACGCCTGTGGCGTATAATCCAAATGTAAATGCTCTTTTGAAGAAACGTTGGTGAAAAATTGAAGGCATATAGTGGTGAATTCGGATGAATTAATACGAGAGGTATTATTCCTAAGGTTGCAGTTGGAAAGGATTGAGTCTAGTTATTGGCATTATATGTGTCAATTGAAGTTAAGAGTATTATTACTAAGGTTCTCCTCGGAAACGGCAGATTCTGATGGTTTCATTGTTGAGAATTTGAGTTGTAAAATTCGTGAATTAACTTTTGACGCCCCGTGAAAATTAAATTTTTAGTGTAAGTTTTACCCCTCAAATGTCAAATATTTTGCAAGTTAGGCTTTATTCCCATTTGTTTTAGATTTTACAGAATTTGATTATGAAAAGTGATTATATGTAAAATTAATCTAATTATGGAAAGTGATTAAGTGTAACAATTAGAATCAGTGAAAGCTACTCTTTGGTTGATTATGAATTTTATCTTTTTTAATCATTTAAAAAATTTATAATCTAAATACAAGAGCAAACAACAACATCATAAAAACCGATTATCTTACCAAAATTTCTTTATCAAGGCTAGAGCTTCGAAATTCAGAACAATGAGCTGTGGGCATGGCCGCACAGTTCAATTCTCAAGGGCAGATTGGTCCTTCGCTCCTTGCTAATCACAAGAAAGAACGAATTGAGCTTAATTTGGGCCCCATAGTTGAGGATAAATTTATGCTAAATAGTAGTGTTTCGCTATCTCCCTGTTTACTACCCAGATTAGACATGCATTCCCAACCAAACTCGTATTAGTTTTCCATATTAAGGTGAAGACTGACAAGGGCTTCTTTTTTTTTTTTTTTTTTTTGAGTACCAAGAACTCGAAATAGGTCCATCAAACATATATATTGGGATGCCTTGAATCAGGTGTTCGACCTTCGCTGAGCTGTTCGGGCGAAACACACTAAGGACTAGCTTGATCATGGCGCCTTGGGCTGGTCTTCCTGAGGATCTTTTCAGGACAATCTTGGAGAAATTGAGCATTGGTGACCTAGTTCGTTCGAGTGCAGTTTGCAAAGATTGGTGGGACAAAAGTAAAGGAATTAGGCGTAAAAGCAGTCCACCATGGATATTCTACTTAGAGAGGGGTCTATACCTTGTCCAACCAAAGCTGTTTGACCCTTGTTCCAGGGAATCATACGACCTTAAAACTGCCAATCGGACAAAGATATTCGACTTTATCGACGCTGCAAAATTATGCGCTTCGAAAAAAGGCTGGTTGCTTTTTGCTAGGAAGGTTGAGGTACCATGTGAGACCTTATTTTTAGTCTACAGTCCTATTTCCAACGATTACTTCTGGCTCCCCACGTTGACGTATCATCATTCTGATGTTGCTACTTTTTCCACAAACCCTACTGCTCCAGATTGTGTATTTTTCATATCGTATCGACATCTTGGCGACACTTACATTGCTACATATTCTTCCGGTAAGGATAACTGGAGTACACAAAAAGTTGAGTTTGGTTATATTCTATACGATCAACCAATTTCAAGTGTGGTTTATAGTGAACAAAAAGGAGAATTTTACTGTGTTTGTGTCGGAGGAGAACTAGCAAAATTTGCCATTGTTGGCCGCCGTTGGGACGTGATCACACAAAACCGTCGACCTCTAAAAGAATTGGCAGCAAAAACATGGCAGCATCAATGGTTAGTCCCAGGATCAATTAGGCATTGGTTATTTCAATACGAGGGTCAGCTTCTACTAGTTTTCCTTGTTAGAAATCTTAAGGATAGGAAATATATGTTTAGTATTTCCTATTTCGACTGGTCCCAGAACAGGTGGGCTGTCAAGGATAATGTGGGTAACTTTGCAGTAATGCTTTCCAGCCTTTCGAGTAATTCTCCTTCTGTGCTACTATCCAGAGTTGAGGATGCAGAAGATTGTTTATGCAAGCATCAAGTCTCCTCGGTTAGCAACTTGAAGGTTTATGGGTATAGGCCTCTATTTTTTACCTGCAAACAGTACTATCTAGTTGAACCTCCTTGTGCTATAGGAGATTGATCCCATTGGTTTTTCCTTTTCTGTTAACAATGTTTAATTGAGCCTTTGTGCTATAGGAAATCGATCTTGTTGGTTTTCCCTTTTTGTTTTAATGGATTTTGCATTTCATAGAGCAATTGACTTTGACAAATTTTATGATGGATAAACAATTCCTGCTTTGGCTTTGCATTTTGACGTGGCCAGTCAGGAAATTATTTGACACGAATCCATCGTTAATCCCTTTCTTTTCTCGGGTGACGTATATTTTATCACTACATGCGGTTACTACTGAAAATAATAGACATACACTCAATGCCCAGAATTTGCGAAACTCTAAATCAAATCTGACATTATTCAATTCATAATGCCTTATTGGTTGCTTCACATAATCTGCATTTGTTAAAATACGTACCCTTATGCACAAAAAAAAAAAAAAAAAAAAAACTTCATCTACACCACCTGATTTTAGCAATAACTCATTGAATATATTAGTACACAATGCCCTCGTTCAATTATAAATGTGTAAATTACAAATAAACCCCCTATAGTTTCATCTATTACCACAAAATCTTCCTAACATTTCAAAATATCCATTCTACCTCTTATATTGTCATAAGAAATGGAAACTTGATGGAAAATAACCTATATAACATCATTAGTTGAAATACCAGTAGTGCTTTTACTTAAATACTATATCAAATGATGATTTAATCACCTTATATAAAACTACAGAGGGATTACGTGGATAAATGCAAAACCTATAAGGGATAAAGTGGATATTTATGCAATTTATATGGGGTTAAATAGATATTATGATTTTATGACACGCACTTTTGAAGCGTATCTCATATAATCGCTAAAACTAATTATGCATTCTACCCATTTTCCACTTTACATAAAACTATAGGGGAGTTATATGATCATTTTAAAACATTAAAGGGATCATCTAGCATTGCTAAACCACAGGGGGTTATATGTAATTTCTTGGAAATACTTGAGGCCCCCAGTCAGCTAGTACAGCGTTCAAGAACAAGCACACATGCTTAAAAAATATGCAGGGAAAATTAGCCATCGTCACTCGGTCACAATATCACGGACCATTGAAATCCAATTTTAAAAGAGAGCATTTTAATTACAATGATTGTAATTAAGTTTAAAACTCTAATTTGACTTTTTCATTATTTATTAATTTATTACTTCACAAAAATGTGGAACTACTTTTACCTACATGATTTATTTTTTTTTTTTAAAAATGCTTCTTTCTAACCTACATGACTGGAACTCTTTGTTGGATTGCACATAGTATTTTTTTTTTTTTCTCTGTAACACACATATACACAGAGGTAGAAGAGAGAGAGAGCACTTGAATGCTCTACATTTTTTTCCCGTGGTCATTAATTGGACCATCTTATTCTTTTATTTTTCGTGGTTATCACATTTGTTTTGTCTCTCTTTGGTCATATGATGAACTTTTTCTATTCTTGTTTGGTACATTAATGTGGCATCCAACTTATTTGAGGATAAGTATGTTTGGATAGCCAATTTGTTGAAAATATATTTATATTGTATAATTAAACACATTTCACTATCATTTTGTTATCTTTTTCACCATTTTTTTATTTTTACGTTCATCACTTTACAAAATTTGCTATAAATTATTCAAAAATTTTCTGAATAAGTCAGAACGGAAATCCATAGTTAAGGGTGTGTTTGATAAAATTGAAACCTAAAGTTTGAATCTATTAAGTCACTGAATTGTTAGATATTAGAATCTTAACATTTGAGCATGTTTTGTATTAACTGATAAGTGAATATGTTATCACTTATTTTTTAGAGTAAGTTTTGCTTAGAAAATTAAATATCACTTAATTAATTAAGATGTTCTATTTTTTGTTATCAAATACATATGAATATGTTGAAATCTGAAACCATTAAATTTAAATACTGTATTGGGTTATCAAGGCTAAGAGTGCACAAAAAGTTGATGTTGGTTATATTTTACAAGGTCGACCAATCTCAAGTGTAGTTTACAGTGAACAAAATGGTGAGTTTTATTGTGTTTATCATGGTGGAAATCTAGCATGATTTGGCTATATTAGCCGATGTTGGTGCTTGATCACACAAAATCATCGTCCTCCTGTGGAAGAAAATTGGTGGCAAGAACAATATGGCAGCATCTATGGGTAGACACAAGATTGATTGACCGTTGGTTATTTGTATATGAAGGTCAACTTCTACTGGATTTAAGGGTCACGAATTGTTTCGACTCAAAAGACATATTTAGTATTTCCTTTTTCGACTGGCCTCAGAATGCGTGGGCTGTTAAGGACAATGTGGGTAGGTTAGCAATAATATTTTCCAGCCTTTACAGTTATTCCTTTGGTGTACTAATATCCAGAGTTGAGGATGCAGAAGACTGTTTATACAAGGATGAAGTCTCTTCAGTTAGCAACTTGAAGGTTTACACGTTTGAGGCTCTATTTAGCTGTAAACAATATCTAGCTGAAACTTGTTCTATAGGAAATTAATCCCATTGGTTTTTTTGGTTATTTGAAATGGATTTTTCATTTCATAATCCAATCTATATCAATGACAAATTTTATTGTGGGTATCTATCATCCTTTAGTACATGTAAATGTTTTTTAAGATTCTCATTTTTTTTTCATCTGTAGTTTGAGATTTTCTTCTTTTTGTATTATGAGCGGAACCCAAATATATATGGTCTATAAAAATATACATGCTATACTTTTTTTTTTTTAAAATCCTACTATAATACAACAAACATAAACTAAAAGATAACCTACGTCTTGGATAGTATACTCATATTTTTATCCCTTCTTGTATTTTTATTTTGTAATTATCGTATATCACTCAGGCTTTTTGCCAACAGCCTCTTGGACTGTTGGTAACCTAAAGACATCTTAAGTCTTGGGAAGATGGGAATTCAAGGGTTCAATCCTTGCCTCTCATCAAAATTTGCCACAATTTGTGGCGGTCTTAATTGATCTTCATCGATGGAATCTGTACTCACATCGAGTCCCCTGCCCCTCTCACAAAAAAAAAAAAAAAAAAAAAGTATATCACTCAGGCTTTTCACTTTTTTCTCCAGTGGTGTATGTTCCAGCTATGAATATTCTCCGGCTAGCTAGTTTTCAAGAAGAATTATTAGTAAAAATTTGACTGCAGTTGTAGAAAGAAGTTTCCCAATTTTACAGCAACGAAGATCCGAACAAACTAAGACGGTTATTATTACTAAGGTTCTCGTTCAAACGGCTGGATTCTAGATTCTAGACTTTGATGTAATCTTTTGATGCACTCAGGTTTATTTCGTTTACCTTTCTCTAAGCATGTTGTAGATTAAAATTTTCAACTACGTGGACCGGTTCTTAACAAATAATATTTGATAAGCATCTGGTGCAAATCATCCAAATTTTAATAAATAAATAGCATCTTCTGCCTTTTTTATGCAACTGGGGATGGGGGATTCAATTCCGGGGCCTTTGTTGTTAGGTCAATTCCATCACCAACTCAGCTAAGATTAGCTTAGAAATCTGTCAAGAGTTGAAAAGGGATGGAAATTCTGTTATGCCTGCAATTCTGGATCTGTGATATTATATATAGTCCAGAACATCAAGCGTAAAGAAAGTTTGAGAAATATGAGAGATTAGAAATAAATAATTCAAAATAGTTATTTCTTTTTAATCAAAAATTAGATTAAAAAATACATTAGCAACATATGTAGTTCCAGAGACTTTCGTTTTTCTTATTTTTTATTTTTTAGTTTTTTCTTGATTTCTGACCTCATAAATTCATAATTATTGGCTTAAAGTCTCCGTTTTATTGGTAATTGATCTATTCACTAGCAAAGAAGGCAGTAATTAATGGACAAAGTGGACAACAATCTTCTCATTTGGATCTATAATGGAAGTGCTAATAAGTCTAAGATCTTGTTTGACAACTCAATTCAGCATTTAAATTTAATAAATTCATATCTTAATATGTTTAGATAATAAAAAATTGAACATCTGAAATAATTAAGTGGCGCTAAATTTTCTAAACAAAACTTATTCCCAAAGATAAATGATAAACCATTCACTTATCATTGAATGTGATATATACTCAAATGTATCTTCTTTAATACTTATCAATTCAATAAATTAATGGATTCAAACTTCATATTTCAGTTTTATCAAACGCAGCTTAAGAATGGTTCAACCTGCTGCACAACCAAAAGATAGTGGATGGTGGTTTCTAGTTCCCCCATCATCAAAAAAAGCATACGAAAGAGAGAAAACAGAAAAGAAAAGGGATTTTTGTCAACTTTTCTAGTCAAGAATTTACAGGGAGAGGACAAAATCAAGTGTATAAATAGCTACATACATTGCTATAATCTAAATAATAGATCTTGCTCCGTCTGGATTAGCTGTTTTTAGGAGTATTTTTGAAAAATTTTGCTGTAGCAGAGTTTTTAAATTATATTTTGGGATATTTTCATAAAATATTTTGGGATATTTAAGAGTAGAAGAGTTTCTAGAATATATTTTGAGATTTTTTTAAAATTTTAAAAAAATTTAAACTAATTTTTAGATTACCTTTTAGAGTACTTTTTAAAAATTTTTATTGTATTTGAAAAACCAGTTTTTGAAAAACAGTCCCATCCAAAAATTACTCTAAAAAGTACTTTAAAAAGTAGTTTATATCTTTTTTAATGTTTAAAAAATATCCTAAAATATATTCTAAAAACTCTTCTACTCTTAAATATCTCAAAATATCCCAAAATATACTATAAAAACTCTACTACAGTAAAATTTTTGAAAAACACCCAAAAAAATAACTAATCCAAATGAATGGATTCAGAGTTTTAACAAGTAGAATAACGTATACATTGGAAACATATGCAGTATGGATCGCTGAGAATCCATTTCTTTAGGAAAGCATTTTAACCGTAATTGCAATTCAAACTCTGAGTTGACTTTTAGAGTAGTTATTGATTAAACTGTTTACAATGATACGGGAATAAAATTTATGTGCATGATTGATTCAACCTATACTGAATTCATCTGCAATTTTGCATACTTCATTGTTCCTTTATCACTGGTATGCTTTTGACATTATTAGGATTATTTATGTGGTTGCATATTAATGTTTAGAAATAAATTAGGTTTTTCTTTTTTTCTTTCTAAAGGAAACAGTACAACAAAACTTTTTTAAAAAATTTTCTCAAACATGTTTGAATCCATTAAAGTTTCAGATTTCTGATTTAATGCTCTACTACTTCTTGATAAATTGAGTAGAGCACCTTATCAAACGCACCTTAAGATTTTGAATTTCAAATTTCAGATTTCAGTTTTAATACTCTACTACTTCTTTTTCTAAATTTCCTTTGTCATCATTTTCCCCTCTTCTTCTTTTTTTTGGGGGGGGGGGGGGGGGGGGGGGGGGGGGGGGGGGGGGGTTGGGATAAACGTTTTTTATTCTAGTTTGCTAGACCTTGCTAACATCCAACTAATTAAAGGACAAGTGTGTTTGGATAGCCAATGTTTTTGAATAAACGTTGTTTACTAAACACATTTTTGAATCACATATTATTTTTAACAACTTTTTAGGTTACATATATCATATTACAAAAAGTCCACAATCACCAAAAGTGCTACAAATTATTTTAAAGTATTTTTCCAAATAATTTACAACGCAAACAGTTGTTATATAAGTCGGACAGACAGAAATACTCAGCCTTTGAAAACCTAACAATCATATTATAAGTTAAATGTTGATGATTGAATGTTTTTTTCTTGGAGATGCTAAGTTATAATTGTCATCCATGTTCATGGGTAGAGCCATGCTATGTTGATGGTGGCTGTCAACTTTTAAAATTATGATTGTAACTTGTAAAAGTTTCTATTTTTATTTATTTGACTCACATTTGCACCCTTGAATTTAAAAATACTCCCTTTATTTTTTTTACATCGCCCCCCAAAATTTTTTTATTTTTCAAAATTTCCTTCCTACTTTAGGTTGCTCCTCAAATTAATAGAAAATTTTGCTCTTTTTTTGTGAGAAATTTTACTTTTATCTTGTAAGTTCACAAATTTACCATGGAGTAGAAAAAAATTTTTTTTTTTAAAATTTTGACTTACTATTAGTGGTACCTAAAAATCATTTTGTTAGAATTCTTTAGTAACATGTTCCTCTATTCTTATGGTTGGAAGCCTAAGATGCACCTAGTGTGGCTTATAATGGAACAAAAATGGTGAGTTGTATTGTGTTACTCACAGTGGAAATCTAGCAAGATTGCAATTGTTGGCCGACAATTGTTTGCCGTTGGTTATTTAAATATGAATTTTATTGTGTTTATCATGATAGGGGAAATCCAGCAAGATAAGCCATTTTTGGGCGAAATTGGAGCTTCTGGTCACGCGAAATCACCAGGTCCACACATGATCAATTGACCGTCCGTCGGTTATTTGAATTTGATGGTCAGCTTCCCCTAATTTTAAAGGTTTGGGATTATGAAGAAAATTCATATATAGTATTTTCTTTCTTTGATTGGTCCCAAAATCGATAGTCTATCTCCGAGGAGATCTTGTCTAGTGGTTAAAGTTGATTCTTTACGAATTAAATGTGTGCATTCAAATCGCATCCCTATTCTTGCTCACTGCTTTTTAAATTCCACCCATCTTCGGCTATAAATTTATAAAAATTAAAAAATAACGTAGGCAGGATTAGTAATAATGTTTTCCAACCCTCCCACTTATTATTTTTTGTGAACTCTTATCCACAGTTGAGGATGCAGAAGCAGGGGCGGAGGGAAGGGGGGGGCCAGGGGGGGGCAACCGCCCCCCCCCTCCAATTGTTAAAAAAAAAATTTTCTAAGTAAAAAAAATTTTATTATATTGCTTTGTCCCCCAAATATTGATAAAAAATTTCACCTTGCCCCCCCCTCCAATTGTTATAAAAAAAATTTCTAAGTAAAAAAATTTTTATTATATTGCTTTGCCCCCCCAAAATATTGATAAAAATTTCACTTTGCCCCCTCTCAAGGACCCAAACAATAATGTTTGAAAGTTATTTGGATTTGGTCCAAATAACAGAGACTCGCCCCCCTAATTGCAATTCCTAGCTCCGCCACTGTGCAGAAGATTGTCTGGACCAGGATTCACCCTTGTCAGCCTCATCAGCCATCAATTTGAAGGTTTTCACGTTTACGCCTGTATTTAGCTATAAACAATGTCTAGTTGAACCTTGTGCTATAGGAAATTAGTCAAATTCCTTTTCTTTATTTTTATTGGGTTTTACATGTTAGTGCAATCAATATTGTCAAACTTTATCCTGGACATGTAAAAATGTTTTTTAAGATTATCTTATTATTATATTTTTATTGGATGATAGAAATAGTTTTAGAAAATGGCGTACTTTTCTGCCCTCCGCTCATAAGCGTAAGTATTATTATCTTTTAGGTGTTTATGATTCCTTTCTAGTTGGTTTTGAATCTCTTGAGCTAATTCTGTAAAGGAAAATCCTGCTCTAAATGACATATTACTTATATGACAAATACAAAATAAATGATGGTCTGACACCGTAATTTTAAAAATTTTTATGTTCGTATCTATGACTTAAACGTGCTGATTTTAAAAATTCTCGTATTTACATCTATTGCTTTTATATGCCGCGTCATTCAGTCACTCTTTATGATTGAATTCTTTTGAAGAGAAAAACTTGACAGCATATAGTTGTGAGTGAAACTGAAAACACATTCGTAATTTTACAGTTTTTTAAAATTCAGGCGAAATACGAAGGATGCTACTACTAAAGCCTTGGTGTTAAAGTGGTTCTTGATACACAATATATGCGAAACATTTCATGGAAAGTATTTCAAAGTTTATTCAGATTCTTTTTCTTTTCATACAATTTGGGGTGGAGAACTCAATTCCAAAAGCTCTGGTGTCATATCATTCTGGGATTTTGGAGTTATGGTCTAACAATCAAAAACAAAGAAAGATTTAGGAGAGAATTTCAAAACCTTCATTTTCTTTGAAAAGAAAAGAAAAGAAAAAAGCAACCTAAGAAGGAAAGGAATGAAACAGGAAAGAAAAAGGATTACTGTCAGGCTTTCTATTCAACAATATATAGGGAGGGCACAAGATCCAGTTTGTATGGAAGTATATAAACTCCTCGTTCCAAATAACAGAGTTTGACAGTAGAAATAACTTCTTTAACGAGTTCAAAGCTTTATCATTGCGACAAAGTAGGCAAACCCACCTTAATAAGGTACAAAAAGATTAAAGAAACAGAATCCAGCTACAAAATATAGCTCTGTGCCGAAATTTCCAGTAGATTTATCACCCCTGCCATCTCTTATTTCTGTCACAAATTAAACCTTATCAATGATAAATTATTTCTGGTGACATTTGCTTCAGCTCCATGCTTTCAGCTGCTACATTGAATCAACCAATGAAATGCAATTTTTTTGGCCGAGATCTTGTCAACCTTGGCAGCCTGCCCCAATATGTTTTACGAAGGAATTGATAAAAACAATAATTAGTAGGCAATAGGCAATGAAAAAATAATCTAATCCCAGCAAATCAGCGAAAAATTCACGGTATTAAAATTCCCTACTCCCTAAATTTTTTTAAGCCCCATACAATTTACGCGACCATTAATGAGATGTTTGACTCATTTACAGCTGTGTACAAGCAACAAGTTGAGTTTCTAAGAATATTTGCTGAAAGCCAATTATAGAGAATACAGTGGTTTTAGTTCTCCTGAAGAAGTGGAGGAACTAGCAGGAATTCATTCAATTTCTCCAGCTTCCAGAATCAAATCTTTGATTGTTTGAGCTACTCATCTCTCCTCCCTCTACTGCAAAGATTCACTTGTTAACTTTTGTTTTTAAAGAAGAAACTTTCCACAAAATTTCTCTTTCATTAAAAACTTCCACATGAGTCAGTTTACATCACGGTCTTATTTCCAGAAAATTCACAGTTTATGTATTAGTGGAGAAAAGTCTAAAGACAATGCTTCTTGCAATCTAATAGACACACCTTTAGAACCTCAATTCAGGTTTTCTGATAGGTTGGTATAGAAACACCAGACTCTTCAGTCAGCTCCTTGTAAGCATTCTGCAATCTTTGAGTCACAGGTCCAACTCGGCCATCACCAACTATGCGCCCATCAATTCTAATAACCTGGTCCAGGTTCGTGACATTACATCATTCATCAACATAAGCAAAACCAGCAGCATACATTATTAAAAAATGATGCACAGGATTTTGATGATTTTAGATCTTTCATTGTCTAATTACAAAATGACGCGTGGTCTGACGCTACAATGAGTATATTAAGAAGATTTAATTGACTACACTACAATGAACATATTAAGAAATCAAGATTTTGAACAGCAACCCCTCTTAAGTAGTAGATGGATTAAATGTGACATCAATTCAAACACCATTTTGAGCTGCATTTCTAACAAGTGCATTTTAGTATTACCCAACCATATAAAGCCAATTTGGATTTTGACAGAATATGTAGCTATAGGAAGAACAAGTTAGCCTTCTATTGCCACCCAAAGAACAGATTACAAACCAAAGTCTTTTGATGAATGCCTTAGTTCAGTCAAAGAAAAATTGAAAACAATAAAAAAAAATGACAAGAAGCTGGTGATAAACAATTGAAACAGAAAATTCACTAGATCACAGAATGCCACACTGATTAAATGATGAAGTTTGTTTATTAAAAGGCTATAAAGATGATGTTAGTAGTTCGTACTCAAGGATATGAAAACACAGACATACCGGGCTAAGCTCTCCCACGGTTCCAGTAGTCCAGACCTGGAAGCAAGACAACTAGTTAGAACAGCACACTGTCCAGGAATGAAGCTTAAAAATCACAATGTACTTGAGAGGTGATAGGATTTAAGAAGGTGATGGCAAGTTTCAGAAATTTATCATTAGTCGGTTGATGTAGCAAGGATTGTTTCATCATTTTGCCAGTTTGATGTGCATCATCACAAGTGTTAAATGACAGAAAGAATGGAACCGCAGAAGAAGACAAAAAAGGGTTAGCAAACCCCTTGCTTCATCTTTATGCATAGGAATATACTACTTCCTGAAGGAGTTCCAGCCACAGGAAAATAGAAAAATAAGCTAACTGTGACACTTCCATTTACTGAGTCATGGTGCCAGGATGGTCATGCAAGTCAAACTAACTTTTGAAAGGGTATCCAAACATTACTGGCCTAAGTTCCTCTGAATCTTGCAGTTACTTGTAAACCTCAGTGTGTAAAAGAAAGAAGGATGCTTTTTTATATTTCCGACAGAAATCCTCACGTATGTGTGAAGAAGTATATGCAACCTTTCGCAATGGATATCATTAGTGTAAATATGAGATCAGTCCTCTTGATGAGGTTTTGGCCTAATAGAATAAGCTCCACCTTGGTAATTTCTTAAGCATTCACAAACTTTGCCAAGCTCAAGATTCACTATAAGAAAGCAGAATAGAAAATTTCTTAATGGGATGTTCAGCTAGTATCTAGAAGAACAAAACCAGACCTCATCTGCAGTATGAAATTCGGATAAGCTAAGACGCCGCTCCTGTATTTCCAACTGCTCCTTTACCACAAGGTCAATAACCTGCAGAACTTAAAGAATATTTACGATCAAGCATATGGATACCGCAAAATTTACCATTACACTTAGCAAGCAGATGTCATAAAGCATTTGCATGAGATGGCAACATGTGGAACTTTGTCCTTTCATATGCTAACCGAAGATATTCATGATTTTATCTGGGTCTAGTCTATATGGAGTTTATATGCTTTAAGATAGGAACCCTTACAACCATCCTAGCTGTTCATGGCTTATACAGGACTACTACTATAACCATTTATCTATAGTATGATAAAAAATGTTTCTGTAGGTGTTACTGTCCAAGAAATATAAGCCACATCCATAAGAGTCATGCAGTTGCAGACATCCCAAAACAAATATCAGATCAACAATAAGAAAAACTATAGGTAACAAGTTCTGATTACATCATCATTGAAGATGAAACATTCATGAGAAGAAGTAAATGGCCATGCAATGCTGGTTTTCTGGATGTTCGAAAGCAGACACGCGCCAACTGCATACAACTTTAGCTTGCAAATTGGAAGAGAATGCAAAACAAGCATCAACTGGTGCCCTGCCTTACTAATGTTTTGTGTCTTTATGTGTTAGAATTGACTTCTGAGAAAATTAAGATACCACTCCTGAAATGTAGATAGATCCCTTTCTTCAGAATTTTACATCCAACAGAATATTATGGAGCTTACCGTTGCTCGAGTCACCCCAGGAAGACAATAATCAGCATGAGGTGTCAGAACACGACCTTTCTTGACTAAGAACTGCAACAGTAACATTACAATACTTCATCAGGAAACCAATCAGAAATTTCTCTTTTAAATAGTTCAAAGAGGCATGAGAAAAATTGCACATCTGGGAGCAACTAGACTACCCCCTAACATCGTACAAACACAGTAGCTTTATTAGTGCAGAGCTGGTGGGTATTAATAGACAACTAGAAACAAATAAGGCCGGCTGCAACAAGCCTGGACCTGATAATTGCCACAAAACCCAAGGACCCACATGAAGGGGAGGGAGGGGGGGGGGGGAGAGAGAGAGAGAGAGAGAGACTGAATAGAGTGAATATGTTATCTAGGATTGACAATTCCTCATGCTGCGAGCTCATCTCTAGGAGGCTCCAAGAAAACCCCATTAAAGAGAAAAGGAAGGGGAGGGGAGCCAAAAAAATCAATAAAAACCAAGAGAAACAAAGGATATGCAGCTGGCATATAAACTTACAATATTTGTAGCGTTTGTTTCTGACACATAACCATCTTTATCGAGCATAATGGCATCATCAGCCTTGGCGTTATTCCCCTCTATCTGCACCAAATTGGCAACACTAATGTATCATTGTTGCATATCAACAGGAAAAGTATGGCTTGCCACCCCATTCCTTTTAATGAAATTGTTGACTGGACATCTTTTTACCATTATTCTTCTCCATGATTGAATGCTTCAAAGTTTTCTTTTTTTCATTCTTCCAAGTTTGCTTTTCAGTTTGAAAATATGTCAATTTTCAAAATACAGCAGATAAAAAAAGACCATTCGCATTATTTTCTTCCTGGTAACAAATTCGAATTATGATACAAAATGAAACAGCATGAGAGAGAGAGAGGGGCACGAAGGTAATTACTGAAGAGGAGTTCTCTGATATTATATGTACATCGTGTTGCATGATGTGACATCTTAGTCAAGAATAGGATTCCAATCATATGAAGTTGACAGGAAAAACATTGGATTAGGTACTTTTGTTATCTCTTTCAAGAATAAGTTGCAGACCTGGAATAAGATTATACCTTGGCAAGAACATTGTTAAGAAGGTTGTTATGGTGAATCTTGGAATCCAGATTCTGCAAAAGTGAACATTGATTTCATTGTCACATATAAAAATTTAGTCAAAGGAAGCTTTTGCATTATGATCTTTGGAAAGATTGTTTATCAATATTAACTGTAGACGGAAAGATGGCACAATTGATCATTTTTCACCTATAAAGTTTTCTAGAAGATGAAAGACAACACCGCTAGCCAAGTATATAACTAGATGATGCAGTAAATGAAACATAAATGTTAATGTGGTCACCTGGGAATCAACTGCTAGACTCTGTAGAAGTTATTCCTAAGGAAGAAATACGAGTGTACCAACAATATCATCACAAAATCTGAAGAACTAGCTTTACATCAGATGATCTAATTACCACAGCAAATCTATGACATGGAATGCCTCTGATATTGTGGTCTACATCCATCATTCTTGTATATTTTCTTGCCAGTAAAATTGCAATGTAGGTGGTGCAATCTTTTGTCAATGGATATGATACATCTGTGGCTGGAAGTAATGGCCGTTTTTGGGTTCAGGTGAGCTAATGACAACAATGGTGGCGATAATATATTAAAAACAACAGGGATACACTTTCCAACTTAATACATATTATAACTAAGATAAGGAAAAATTCTTATTCATATTAAAAAATTTTATATTTTTCCCAATTCAAAACAAGTTCCATCCAATGACAAGGAGCATCAACAGAAAACAGGACAAACAGGCTTCAGTAATTGCTTGTCTCAAGCACTAATGGAAAAAAAAAATAGTCCTAATTTATTAACAAATAAGCTTCCATATTCGGCTGATTATATTGAACTGAATTTAACTGGCATAGAGCGAATTCTTTGTGAAACTTGCTGATGATAGCCACATGTTTTGAATATACCCCAGATGGATTTTCTTTCCCATATATCTATTCAGCAGATGAGTTTGAGTATCAAACAGAATATTCTGACAATGGAGAGCCACACAGAGTGCAGTCATGATGTTGAAGGAAGCACGTGTTTGACATTAGGTCACTGAGCATAATGCATGATGTTGCAAGCAAGCCAGAAATACAATGCTCATGGATAATGGGATCAGTATAAGAAATTACGATGCCAGATGTCATATGTCATAACATAAATAGGGACAACACGAATACTCTGATGATTAAAATTACACATGCTAGTCCATGCATAACTCCAACCCCTCTCATGGAAAACAATCATAATTGTCAAACCCTTTAATTTGTTGATGAGATCAGTTCTAAATGAGAGAAGAATATGGCATACAGTAGAAGGCAACAACAAAAACCATTTAAAAACATTACATTTGGTGAATTACGACGTGTGGCTGCTGTCACCAGAGTTATTCCCCTTGTATTATCATACACTGGCAGTTTCCACTCAGCAAGCACTGCCAAAACACAAAGGAGACAATTACAGTAAAGTAAAATAGCCAATATGCTATATTAGATGCCTTAATTTAGGATTGGTTCTCAAGCACATCTTATGGCAAAATTTTCTGCTCATGTAGAGTAACTGCCAGAGCTAATTGGAAAGGCAAACTTGGAAAGAGAAATTTCCTGTAAAGAATCAGATTGTTGCATTTTTTTTTTTTTGGAAATGAAAAGTGACAAAGTAGCTGATACATTAACTAACATATTCCCTCTAAATGCTATAGATGGTGCAAATATATGAGGTGGAGTTCTCTCAGAAGCAACCTATCCTCAACAGCACATGGAAACTCTATCAGTCAGATGCCAGTATACGAAAAATTGTTAGTCACGGAGCCTCAACAAGCTCTCTCAGACTGTTTATCAAGATGCATATCTTGCATCTTTTAGTCTGGTTTGAAGGGTTTGAGGACCAAGTAATAATTTTAAAAAATATCAAAAATTGCCTAGGTCATTGCCAATACCCAAATCCATGGTCAGTTTGTCAAGAAAGGCAACCCATAATCTGTTGTGGATTCAGTCATTCTTTTAAAAGATTTTCGGTTGCATAGGTCTCTATGGTGTAAAAATAAGCTTCCATGAATGGAAAAAGTTGTAGGCTTCTTCAAGAATCAGGGAAAAGTACACAGCCTAGACAATGTTTGAATTGCAAATGAAGCTTGCTATACCTCATTGCCTGTCTCACAGGTTTTTTTTTTTAATTTTTTGTTGACAGTCTCACATGTCAGAAGTAACTTGGATATATTATGGCACTAGCAACTAGTTAACTTGTAGAACTTGTATCATTATATCATTCCTTCATAATGTTATAAAAAATGGAAGTGTTAGACCAAAAGACATCAAAAACAACAGAAAATTTTGAGGCACAAATGTAATGGTAAAAAACAACTAAATAGAAATCTTTTGGATATTCAACTGGGCAAGAAGGCTCAACTTGATGATCTCCTTATGGAATATGTTTTATTTGGTTTAAGGAACATATAGATATATAAAGGAGATCAATGATGATTCTTCAGAAAGAACAAGATACCAAGAAACACACAGAATTCCAACCTAGTACCACACCAGCAATTCTTTTAAAGCAACAATACCATGTAGTAACCAAAATAAAAGTGAGATACACAATAATTAGAGCCATGCCCTTGGCAGATAACATCTATGAAAATTTTAAGTCCATCATACCAATCAAAGTACATCCATAAAGATTGAATGCTGGGCTCATTCCAGAGGTAACCTGTGAAAATCAATAAAATGTTAGTCACAAAGTTTTAGTAAATTTGTAAATAAATATTTTCACAACAAAAAAGAAAACGGACGCTTCTATATAGTAAATCTCCACAGTTACAATGATAAAGATATATGAGAAGTAGAAACCTTCTTGCCACGAGTCATAGTTAGTCGGATGTGTGCATTATCAAACATCCCATTATAGATGAGAGTTTTAAATATAGCTTCCTTAACCTGCATAATGTAGCAGAATCACTCTCAAGAATTAACATTTTTCAGCATCAGACATTCAAGGGTATTTTAGGTGTTCTATTATGGTAAAATCCCAGTAGAGTTGTTTACAATTATAGCTTCATAATGCCAGGAGATAAGAAAATGAAAGAAGTATATTGAGTCATCACCTCGTCACGAGTTGGTACGTTGCTGAAAGCTAAAGCTTTTGCTGAGTCAAACAATCTGACAAGAGACATGAACTTAGTAATTTAGATTTCTTTATTTACTCTGTTAAAATGGTCATCTTTTACTCCTACAAGGCATTCATCCTTAACACTACACTGCATAAATCCAGAACAAATTTTGAACCAGGCAACTTAAATAAGAGATGACAAAAACTCACCCTTCTATTATACAATCATACAAGCAATTGCACTTCTAAAAAGAATGCCAACTACATTACAGGAAGTATGATTGTGGATTCAGCTAGGTTGGCTTTATGCTACCAATTTAAATAAGAAATGATAAAAGGTCAGTTTTCTAGTAGCAATCATAAAAACAAAATTTGCTCTTGTGCAAAGAATGTGAACTACTTTACAAGACGTAAGATTGAGGATTACATTGCCTGTATGCTACCAATTTAAATAATTACAAGAATATTATTTCAGCAGAAAAGACATTACATTCAGTAAAAAGTATAACAAGTACGAAGGATACCAACCAACAGCTCATTTAGACATCACCAGATTTGAGAAGCATTAGCCACTCAATTCAAAAACACTCACTTCTGCGATGGGTGAAAGGAGAAGGATTCAAAAGAGTGATGCAAGGATCAAGAAAAAATTGCATCAGTTTCTTCATTTAGCAGTTACAAATTTAGTTAATTTTTTCCGCTTGTCCATTATCGAAGCTAGTATACTCAAGGAATCATCAGCTAGAAGAAAGATATTTTGATCTAGCAAAGGCGCTAAATGTTTATATATTAAATTTTAATAAAGAGGTTAGAAATCAAATATATAAAATTAATCATCCACAAACATAGTCAACCATTTTTGACAATTTTGTCAAATCCTTAGTGTTTGTAGTTTGAACCCTTCTGTCTCTGTGCAAAGTATATTACAGTAATTCAGAAATGCAGGTAGTATGAAAACCAAGTATTCCAAAAATTCTGTTAACTTCATTTAACTAACCTGTCCAAGTGCTCCTCAAGCTTAAATATCTTTCCTTTATACACCCGCAGCCCCTCCCAAACTGCATCGCCACCTTGTACAACTGAGTCAAAGACTGAAACCTTTACAATTCCAGTAGTAAGGGTCAGATTCATTAACCTTGAAGATACATTAATCACTAAATAGGGTTTATTTTGCATTGTAATTTCATAAAGTGTTTTCCTGCCAAGTTCCGTAAAGAAGTACCCTTGCACTCTCACGAGGCACAATTTCATCTCCAACCCAAGCAAGCAGCTTCTCATTAGCAGGAACAGGAAGACTTGGAGGAGGCAAAGAAGACCTCCGTTTTACTCGGTGCCTAAGCATGTTGTAGAAAGGCAAACTCTGCTCCAGCAGGTCATACAGGGGTTGTGGAAGGGGCTGAAAAAACACAAGAAATATAGAATCAAAGGAAACTAGAAATGGTTTTCAGAGATTTTTAAAGCATTGTACAGATTATCCGCTATTATTCTCCAATGCACGTGCATATTGAGCTAATAAAATTAAATGGTCATCTGATGATTCAGTGTTGCCCCTTCTATATCTCATGCTAAGAATGGCACTTCTAATTTCAAAATCATGCTTATAATCTAGCATTCTAAATCATACGAACAACAGAATTCTCAGCTGTTTGAGGCACTGGTTATTCTATAAACAGATCAACTCAAGGAATCTCAAGTTTAAGAAACTCCAACTCTCACTTTCTAAACAACTATTGAAGCATAAGTGTTCATATATCTAACAGGAGAACAAGATAATGCTAGTGACTTGTGTATATCTGTCATAATGCTATGAAAGAGTAACAGAAGAATTAATTAAGAGTGAGGTAATCCGAAAAGCCAGTACAGAAAGTGGAAAAGAGAGTAAAGATGTTTAGATTAAAAAAGGTCAGTAGAAAGATTTGTCAAGCTAAAATGTCGACACATGCAAACAAGTTGGATTCCAGAGAACATACTATGGCATCATAAGTCTAAGATTCTGTAAGCTTCCAACTCAAAGTGCCTGAACACATTTGAGGAACAACACTTGAGCTATCCCTATAAGTCAATATATAATATTGGAAGCCACTCAAAATGTAGTTGACTGCAATACTACCTACCGAAGGATACTTTGTATTGGGTGTGAAACATGTTGATTCACGTACACTTTTGTACCACCATGGGGCCCACAAACCATCAAAGGATTTTGGTCCAGCTTCCCATCTACAAATACAAAGATTAAATTGGTCAACAGTCAATATTAATATTATCTTCCGCAACTACCATAAGGCATGGCATTCAATTAAAAAACAAAGAACAACGTGGAAGCAGGCGCAAAAATAAAGCCTATATTCTGCATTAGATAGAGTAATATATTATCAGACTTTTTGCAAGATAGGAATCTGTATATATGCCTGTTTGTATGTGCATGCATGTGGATCTATTTATCCCAAAATGAATTCCTGAGTATACATGCTTGTTTTGCAAATCTAAAAAGTTTACCGAGAAGACTACTAAATAAGGTCATAGCTGTAAAATGCATTAAGGAATTATCTTCTTGACTGAATAACCTTTTGGTATCAGAATTTACGTGATAATATAGTTCTACAATGCCATAATATTAGTATATTCTGTGGATTCTCAGTGACATTTTATGATAAAATCAAATATTTGTGAATCCCAGATAATAATGTCACGTAGTGAACAGTTTCTGCTGCTTGATCAATGCCAATTTTATATGCAGTAATCTCCAAAAGGCATGTACTTCCAGATATTTGTGGTGTATGTCTACAAAGAAAACAAAATGGATTGACCCAACTCAGAGGACCAAGAACATGTGCGATTCAATTTCTTTTTATCCAAGAACATGTATCATTCATTTTGTCCACATCACCTAACACAAATCAAGCTGTTTGTTTCAAAACTGAAGGATGAAATACCAACTTAACATAATAATTTACAATGATGTTTACTAATAATTTAGAAGCAAAGCTTAAGAGCGAAGGTTGTTTGAGCATCGCTTTGGCTTACTTAAGCATTGAATCTTGAAAAGGAATGCCAAGATCTTCACAAAGTCCACGTAAAGCAAACTGCAGAAGGACAATAGGCAACAAAAATGTTTACTTAAAGGAGTAGAAGGATTCAGCTGTTCAATATCAGGTAATAATGTACAAGTGATATTCAGTGCACGCTAATAACTACAAATACGTGGATGAAGATTTTCAAAACTAGTCAAATAAAAGCAATCTTCTATCATCTAACAATCACGCTTTTAAAAGGTTTACATGTTAGCTTAAAATTCCCAAAAATGATGTGAAATGGTTCGGCCATTTTTAACTTTCAAGTAGTATAAGACCTTCTATCAAGATAAAACTCTACTTATTGTAACCAAATTAAAAAGAAAATGAAGGGCAAGGCAGCAAGTGAGAAGAGCAGCATATGAGGGGGAAGGAGAAAGAATGCAACTATAGTCAACCTCTGTCCCCCTAACATAGAACCCCATGGTTCTAAGGAGTAGGCTAGAAGCCCTAGACTAACTTCCAACATGATGAAGCCCATTTAGGCAAGAGTTCCACAATAGATGGAACTGTTTCGGCAGAAACTAGTACTCTAGATTCCACATTAAAAGCTAAAGAAGAAAAGTAGAGTATCTGTTTGTTTTCTTGATTTATGTGTCGTCTCTCACTCCTGTTTTATTCTTTTCTAGGCCAACACACCTATCTTTGTACTTCTTTGTGTAAAATGAAATCAAGATAGGAGCATAAAGAATTTAGTGCCATGACCATCCTATATTATTTAGACCATGGGCCACTTAGTTGGTAATAACCTGACATCCTGGATAAAATCACAATTCAAAACTTTACTTCGGGGGAAATGACCAGAAGGCACAAAAAAGCAGTCAAAGTCCCATATGAAGGAGAAGTGGAAAGACAATGCCTCAAGGAAAACCATACAGAAGGGGAAAATTCTTCAGGACCTCAGGATCCGCTTGCAGTTCTGCCGCATCAATGATTGCTGGAGGCTTTCCCAATTCGCATAGCTGACTGTATATGGAGACCAATCCTGCCAATCCCAGTTCAGAAAAGGATGGGGGCACAACCTTATCAAAGGATGGCTGACAACCAATATAGGAAATCAATTCAGAAAAATGACAATAATAGACAAAGATCTACTCAGAAACAATAACAGACAAAAAAAAAAAGTTGTTGCCATACAAACTTTTACACTTAATCATAATATCTGAAGCATGTTCTCAGGCTTTTGCCTTGAAGTAACTACTAAAATAAACCTGTTAATAACCTATAACTGAACAAAAGTGCAGTTAGATAAGGAAAGAGTATTTTAGTGTGAATTAAAATGCAATTTGCAAAGTAAATCTCAAGTCTAATAGATGAAACTTAAAGGTAATACAGTACATACTCACCAAAATTTCAAGAGGATTCCGGATAAGTATGAAGTGCTTTCCTTTCTTCATCAAATCTTCACTCAAACCAGGTAGAAGTTGTTTAGCCAAATGCTATAAATTAGATGAAGAAAAACACAAATTAGTTCCTACAATTTGATGAAAAATCATCAAAAAAAATCTTATCCTTCAACATTAAACATGATTCTTGATATTGATGATACACAAAACTCAAACATATATTGAATTTCAACAAACTTCAAAGCCAGAAGAAGTGCAAATTGTATCAAAATCTGTGTACATCAATCCTCAGCCCAATATTCTTCCTCGCAGGAATCAGAAGCTGGTCATATATCACTAAGCCTAATTTGTCTTTCCAACTCTTCATCTGCTTTGAAAGGTTTTGTACTTCACATACTCTACTAGGTACTAGTTTTTTAAAAGAAAATATGGAAAAAGAAAAACACTGAGAACAACAATCACCTATTTCAACACCGCCAAAACATAATAACAACAAAACAGGAAACTTCACTGAGTATATTTTCGCATCTGATAACTAGATTAACCTAAAACATGATGCAGTCACATGATGAGAAAATCTTTTTTAATGAAAAATTGAAGGCAAAGAGACCAAAATATGGGACAGATTTGCAGGAACAGAGAGGCAAGCAAAGAGTCTGCAATATGGAGTATCAGAAGACTACCTTACAAAACCGATACTTCTTTCCTCCAGGACCAAAAATAATCTCCCTGACCACCTTATTTCCATCAGATTCCTGTTCATTTCAGAATAACAACTAGATTACAATGACTGAAGCTTATAAGAAGCTCAATAACAAAATAGAACATATGCCATCCTATGGAAATCAAGGTTAATGTAAAGAACCCGATAAAAAAAAATAATAAAAGTAAGAAAGTAAGTCTTTGAAAAATACAGTTGTCTAAGCTGAAAAAAAGTACAACTTTTATGCAATAAACTTCCAACCTGCTCTTGTATGTGCTACTAATTGGCAACTTTTTATGCGTGGAAAGCTTCGTCAAATTATCAACTGATTTAGAGCTGCAAATCTAGTTATCTACAATTTTCAGAATGCAGTCTATGTAATTCGTTATAGTTCAACTTGAGAAAATGAATGTGAGACCCCCGAAGTCCCACATCAAATGTTTGTAAAGGATGTGATTAGTATACAATATCCTAGGTCAATGAGTTACTTGGATTAAGCATTTAGGTCAAGGGTAACAAATAATTTGAATTATACAGTTGGTATGTAATAATGTGACTTCAGCAGGTTTTAGTCCCCAAATCCTAGGTGACTGCATCCGTATAGGTGGTCCAAGAAGACTTCTGTCAGTAATTTATTAATAACAAGATCTTCCTACAATTTCCATTTTCTCTGCTTTATTTGACATGACATGGCGTGAATAGGCCTAAACTTTCATTTAATCAAACCTTACCAATACAGCAATCTAACAAGTGCACGTCTGCTCTACCTTAAACTCTTCAACTCCACCCACAAAGAAGCAAAAATCTTAGCCTCCTAGTAGAGGAATTACTTAGGCATCAATGCTTTAACAAAATTCCTGGTGACCACCATCACTTAAGATCAACACCATAACCTAATATATGTCTCCAATTGCTTCACAGATCAAAATTCTCTCCCAAGCCTGATATACCTGATCTTCAGCTCATCAATGAAATTTTCTTCAGATAGCAACAAGGTCATTGGTACTACACAAACTTCCTCAAGATATACTCAATGCTGAAGTTTGTACTTTTTAAATACCACCTAGAAAGCTAGCTGGCTAAGCACCTCAAAACATTGTATGAACACATAACTTTGCTAGAAGCATAAAATTAATTATCCCATAGTTCAGTAATAAGCACAATCCAGCACATGTCAGCATCACAAGGCAAAGCTAGAATAAGACTAGTAAAGAAGCAAATTCAAACTAGGGGAATAAACTATGAATTTGTACTGCTGAATTTGAGAAGAAACACAATTAAAGAAATGGATTCCGCAATTCAAACTGCACATGCTAGAGCTCCATATGGGCGTACCAACTTGGAAAGAAGTTCTTGTTGGTATGGCCTTTCTAACCCCGTTACGCGCAGGAAATTCGCATATAGTGGTTCATCAAGCACCTCTGTATCATCTCTCTGCGCAAATCAAATTAAAAGTTTACACAAGCCATTAAGAAACAATGATCAACTATCAATAGTACACTTCTCTCCCTCACATAACAATCAAATTATCTACACAGAACTGTGAGAGTGGACTACGAAATCTTTTGACTAATTGGTCAATGAAGCTACACAATCCTGTGATCAGTTGATCTACACGCAACTAAGCTACTAAATTGAATCATAAATAAAGGCATTTGTACTGTATTGTCAGTTTCTTATCTCTGCTGTTTGCTAACAAAGTACTTGTCATGACACTCTAACCACGAAGTTTACTTAGCAACTGAACTTCGTGTTAATGAGGTTGTGAAACCTGAATTCCAGATAGTTTGTTAAGCATATGCAGCCATGAGGTACAATTTTTATCAATTACAAGCATGGTTAATCTTTCTCTAATGTAGCATACAACAATTGTACTCTGGAAGACCACCTGTTTAGTACATTAGTTCTAATGCCTCCTAAAAGAAGTGGGCCATACCTGGACACTTTAATTCCAAAAAGTTCAACCAAGAGACTATACGTGCAAATTTTGCAGAGATGAGCTGATCAAATAAGTTACATTTGGACGAGACTTCTTCATATCACTTTTTGGCATTTTTGGTTGCACGATATACCCTGCTATGAACAGACTGACGTTTTGTGATAACTACAAAAATCTACTTTCTGGTTGTTAAAATTAGAGTGAGGTTATCTCAAGGTCATATCAAGTTTAAAAAATGTTTTTGGCACAGGCAGCTCTCTACCATCTATCTCTCCCTGTATGCCAGCAACAAGTGGATGTGGGATTGCAAAAGTACCCTACTCCATGCTATGAAAATATTAGCTATAGAATTTCAGTTTGGAGGTTGTGGAAACTATCCATACGGGCCAAACAACAGGGGAGGTCACTGTAATTAAACTGAGTAGCTAGCCTGGTGATTAAACAGTTGGGAAGCAACATACATACTTTCAGTTAGCACAAACTAGAATCAATGCAAACACGTGAAATAAACAATTCAAATATTGACTAATGAAATCAAGAAATCCAAGAGAGTGAGACTGGAGACAACCACCATTAGGCCAAAATCACCAACAATTGACATTCTTATAACGCAGTTAGTATTCATTCCACACTCTACATAAAATGTGAACTGCATATCTATTACCAAAACAATCAAAAGCACCACAGAAGAAGGAAAAAAGAACAGAGTAGATGGAAAGAATGGAAACAAATTTGAAAAGGGACTCAGAATAAAGCGAAACAAGACATAATCCGCGTCTGAAAATGAATATATTTAGAATAAAAGAAGGAGAGAGAGAGAGAGACAGACAGACAGACAGAAACATTCATCAATGCCACTATTTCATAAAAGCGGTTGACAAGGATTCAATACCTGGGCAAAAGAGTACATGAGGCTGGTGCTGAGAGACCTGGGAGCAGACCATGAATGAATCACCTCAATTCCTCCATTGTTTTCTGCCATGTTTCTGGTTGTTTTCTTTCTGGGATCGCTGTGATTGGAAAGGAAAGTACAGCGACGAACTGGGACGGGTTCTTGTGTTCTTGAAAAGGATTGAAGATGGTTGAGTTGCAGAGTAGGAGTAATAAATTTTGACTTTTTCAGTGTGCCAAATTACCGCCTTACTGACGCATGCGTGTCCTAATGGTGACCGACGATAGTGCTGGCTTTTTGTTCTTGTCGGACGTCAAACGGTACAAATTTTGCTCGCCGTTGGTTTCTCATATGACTGATGTCGATTTGGTTCTCTTGACTTTTTTCTTTCTCCAGAGGGGAATCCAGCGGTTCTTTCTTGACAAATAAGGGAAGCTACAGTTTCGGTCCAAATGTGGGAAGTATTTGGAAAGAAAAGTCCTGTAGTAAAGGACAATACCATTTAAGCCCTCCTGTGAGGTTTTCAAAATATCAGAAACCTCCCCTAAAATTAATTAGTTTGTAACAAATCAATCCAATTCAAATAGAAAAACAATCCATTTAATTACTCATTGGTATTAAGAGAGAGAAAAAAATTTGACTCCATGGCAGCCCTCAAGTTTTTGCATTAGATAGTTAATTTACTATGCCCAATATAATATCTATTTTAAATTTATCAAATATGAGGGAGTATTAGTGAAATTGCTTACAAAAGCAATTTAAGTGGACTCATTTTTGGAAAATATATGGCTAGAAAGGAAGAAAAAAAAGATATTGATGTATCCTATTCCTCTACCTACTCTCCAGCTAATTCATATCTATGAAATCACAAAAATGCAATTATGAATTATCCAAACAAATTCAAATGATTTTCAACTAAAACAAGCCAGTTATAACAACCAAATGATTCTTGTAAAGGATATAAACCTCAATCAAATAAAATTAACACTGCCAAT
This sequence comes from Coffea arabica, assembly GCF_036785885.1. Lineage (NCBI taxonomy): Eukaryota > Viridiplantae > Streptophyta > Magnoliopsida > Gentianales > Rubiaceae > Coffea > Coffea arabica. The sequence goes on along the minus strand of NC_092312.1, from coordinate 69,414,497 downwards.
ATTTACCAGGATGAATTGCTTAATATAATTTTTTCAATTAATCCATCAAATGAATCATTTTTTTATTAATGCTAGATGTGTACCTAATCCAAACTTGCGTCATGGACATCAGACATAAAATTGTTTGGATTGTAAATTATTTGAGATATTTTTACTGCAGCACTTTTCGTGATGTGATGTATGTGAAATAGAAAGGTAATTAAGAAGATAAAAAGATGTATTAAAAATTGTAATGATGATGTAAGCAAATATAATTGACTAAATAATCTGCTGTCCAAACAAACACCTAAAGCAGTAGTTAATAAAACCTACCAACCACGCGTCACAAATAAATGTTCTACTTTAATTATTCAGTTATTCTTTTCCTACTAAAGTCAATTTTTAATTTTTAATTGAATGACGACAATTCTTTAACTGGTTATTACTAGACTAGCTAGTATCGTCTTAGTTGTCTTTCGGACCGCTTCCATGCCCCAAGCTATGTTTTCAGAACCGGACCGGATAGCGACTCGGCCGAGGTCAGGGGTCAGGGGTCAATGGGTTCGACCGGGGGTCGATAGGGGTCGAACCGGATGACGTCATAAATAAAAATTATTTTAAAATTAAAATGTTATATATATAATATCTAATAATATATTGATATTAATAAAGGCATATTCATATATATTTGATGTTTCAAATATATTTAACAAGAAAATACAAAGAAATTAGAACAATCAAGTAGCAATTTATATTATTTAATAAATATTAACAAGTTTAGAATTAAAATTATGAATTTAATTGAAAAATAACATCAAATTTTAGGACAATATTTATAAAGTATCAAATATTTGAGGTATATCAATAAGTTTTAACAATTTAGGGGGTCAAAACATAATATTAAAAAGTTTGAATTTTTTTTTTAAAAAAATACTGTTGAACCGGAAAAACCGGTTTTTTCCCGGTCAAACCCGGTCAAACCCGGTTTTTGACCGGCTTTGACCGGGTTTTAAATTTCCGGTTTTCTAATGTGACTCGGACCGGCTACCTGGCCGGTTCCCGGTTCAACCGGTTCGACCGGCCGGTCCGGTCCGAGTTTGAAAACAGAGGCCCCAAGAGCTGCCATTACGCAGATCCGGATTCTCCGCCGTCACGGTAGTCATTGGAGGCAGCGATTCATGCTTGATAGATGGAGTAATTAAAAATTAGGTGATGAAAATTGAATTTGTAGGCAAAATTTTTAATAAGTGACAAAAGTTATCGCATCTCTTTGTATGTTATTATCTTTGCGCCAACATTCATTGTATAAGGACGATTTTATATGTTGCAATCTTAAAATTAACATTTATTGTATCAGAGCACGTTCTTGTATGTTATTATTTTAGTATCAACATTTATTGTGTTAGAATCAACATTATTATGATAGATTTCTAGTATTTTCATCTACCCTTCAACTTCTGATTCACCTTTGGATAGGAGTTTATTTGGATGATTTATTTGAGATAATTACTGTAGCACTTTTTGTGATGTGATGTATGTGAGATAAAAAGGTGATTGGAATTTGTGAAGCAAATTATTTTATCTGAAATCATGCCAATCCAAACATGTTGATAATTAGACAAGGGAACCTTTATTGGGGTATTTTAATAAAAGATCAAATGGTATTGACCAAATTTTAGACGAGTCATAGCTTTCTAAAGAATTTATTTTGGGAATTATGGGAGTTACATTTTGGGCGTTATAATTCTTTTTAAAAGGGTTATATATCTTACATCTTAAATGAGAGAGTTATGATATTTAGATTCCTAACTTCACTAACAAATTTTATACTAGTTAGTTATATAAGTAGCAATTTGCAAAATTCGTCGTACATGATATTTAGACATATCATTCATATTTAATATTAAGTGTGTATGTATAGTAGGTCTGTCAATTGGACAAGTTTTAAATTTTTCACGCTCAATCACAGTTAAAAATATAAAAAATGAGTTCATTCAAATTTCAATCATCCAAGCTCAGCTCTTTTCATTTGTCAAAAAAAAAGAGCTCAGCTCCTTTACATCATTAGGTTTCAGGCATCAAAACGGGCTTTCACAGCCAAGGGTGCGAAAGAAACTACGCTATGAAAAGCATCTCTACTCTCTGGCTATCTATGAAGAGTCAAAATAAATCCACTATTCGAATATTTTGAAGTTCGTAAAGACCCGCCCCTTGTTTCAGTCAGAATGATTCCCCGGGACATTAATTATTTATATCAATTTTATTTAATAAATATTATATATAATTTTTACATTAAATATATAATTATATGGGCCAAGCTCTTTTGTCCGGTTGAACCTAGAGCATCGTCAAAGCTCCGCGACCTCCTTTGCTTTTGACACTTTTTGATAAATTTTTAGTCATAGGGAATAGCATTTCAAACCAAAGAAAAGGGTCAAAACTCGAGACGAACCGTGCGCCGTGAGCAGTAACGACGTGAATAGTAATAGCGTGAACAGTGCCGCGATGAACAGTGGTACTTTTCTTAGATGTTTAACCCTAACCCTAGGACTTTAGCTCTGATACCATGACAATAGGTATTTTGGGAGGAAAAATATCTAATCACCATATTATGAGTGACCAACTAGTATTTATAATAGTACAAATCTAACAAACTATTTACAAAAATACCCTTACTAATTTATTATCTACAGGAATACTTATATTCTCTTAACACCTTTTAATAAACAAACTTCATCATTTAATCAGTGTGGCATTCTGTGATCTAGTGAATTTTCTGTTTCAATTGTTTATCACCAGCTTCTTGTCATTTTTTTTTTATTGTTTTCAATTTTTCTTTGACTGAACTAAGGCATTCATCAAAAGACTTTGGTTTGTAATCTGTTCTTTGGGTGGCAATAGAAGGCTAACTTGTTCTTCCTATAGCTACATATTCTGTCAAAATCCAAATTGGCTTTATATGGTTGGGTAATACTAAAATGCACTTGTTAGAAATGCAGCTCAAAATGGTGTTTGAATTGATGTCACATTTAATCCATCTACTACTTAAGAGGGGTTGCTGTTCAAAATCTTGATTTCTTAATATGTTCATTGTAGTGTAGTCAATTAAATCTTCTTAATATACTCATTGTAGCGTCAGACCACGCGTCATTTTGTAATTAGACAATGAAAGATCTAAAATCATCAAAATCCTGTGCATCATTTTTTAATAATGTATGCTGCTGGTTTTGCTTATGTTGATCATGAATGATGTAATGTCACGAACCTGGAGCAGTTTATTAGAATTGATGGGCGCATAGTTGGTGATGGCCGAGTTGGACCTGTGACTCAAAGATTGCAGAATGCTTACAAGGAGCTGACTGGACTGAAGAGTCTGGTTTACCTATCAACATAATTAGATTTAAATAAATTATTTATTTAAAATCATTGAATTTGTACGAGTCATTCAAATCCATTTAAGGTTGATTTATATGGATGGATCGGTGGATACTGATTCATTTTGCTACTTCTAATAGATCTGACCTTTTATGGCAAAAATAAAAATGGACTGGATTATTTGTTTAACTACAAATAATAAATAAGATCTAACATTTTTGCTTTTAAAATGATGGATTCAGGTCAAAATATGGTCGGAAGAGGTTCGGACGCGAAATTTTATCCACTTGAAAAACGATTTTTCCTTAAAAAGGTTTTTTTTTTATTTCCCCAGCAAAAAAGTCTTTGGCGCAAAATAACAAACACGTCGTCTGCAAGCATACTCTGTTCAGAAAGGCCATGGATATCCAAGAAAACCAGCAAGCAGTAGACATTTCTAAGCCTCCGTATCTACATCTGATTTCCGCCTTTCTTGCAATGGAACCCCCTGACGTCCTAATCTCCTTGGCAAGGTAAACAAATGCTATCATATTGTGCGGAACGGTAAATTTCTGGGGCTCACATGCAAAGTTTTTGAACAACTGTCAGGAAGTGTGGTGGTGGTTTGATTGGGGAAAGAGTACAGGGCTTCATCTGGAACAATTATATTAACACTACAGTAAGTTAATGAAATTTTTGAATTTTTTGACTGGTCCTCTTTCTTTCTTCCTCTTCTTCTTCTTCTTCTTTTTTTTTTTGGGAGAGGTTTTCATGTATCTGTTTAGGTAGGGGATGGTGGTTGCCAGCAGGGGCCTTACTTGAAAAGGGTTTTAAAGAAGCTAATTGGCGAAATTGAGTCAGATGGAGGTGTTGTGTTGGATGAATTATATGAGCGTTATGCTTTTATCATGACTTCTTTAAAGGTAGTGATTTTTTCTTAAATTTTTTTTTTCTTGTTATATTTTATGGCCTTCTTGCAAAAGTTTATTTGAAAGATAAGTTTTTTCTTTTTGGGTTCAATTTTTGTGGGTTTTCCAGGGTGACCACTTTTCAGGAGGGAACTCAAGGGTTTTGAAAAGAATTTCATTTCTTTTTCCTGATGGTGAGGATTTTATGCTTATATACCTTGCATTTATTCTCTTTTGTTATTGTGATTACTAATAGTTTTTGCGTTGATTTGGCACTTGTAGGATGTTGTGAACTTTCAAGTTGTCCGAAATCTAAGAAGTTGGAAGTGTCACTTCATTGTTCAGTGGACATGCTTGAAGGAGATACGGGGTATACCCTTTTTCCTTTTAATTTTAAATGTTGATGAGGGAATCCAATTTTGTAAGGATTGCAATGAGAAAATATATTTGGAAAGAGGTTGCTTTCTTTACTGGTGCATAGGTATTATTTTGCCAATCTCACCCCCGCTGCTGGATAGAAGTAGTGCAGAAAGTGAACAAATTATCGATGTGCTTTCTTGAGTGGTGAATGTGGATATGTTAATAGTTCCCAAATACATGCTTTCTTCGTTTAAAATTTCTATTCTACTTGTCTCTTCAAACCAACCCTAGGGAAATGATAATGTTTGTCACATTTTTTATTTACACTGTGAGGTGCTAATTCTCCAGTGTCTGGGAAGGGAATTGTTGTGTGTGATTTTCCATACTGTATGGCCCTCTTCATACTCCACGTTGATTGTCAAGTTTTACCTTTGTTATGCCCACTCTGCTTCTCGTTTTCTCTCCCCAACTAATGAATAGATCTTGGCGGAATTGCCACATATGAAATTGAGCTCAATCTTGATCAAAGTAATGGGGTAGATGGACATACCATTTCTCCTCCCCCCCCCTTTTTTGGCCAGGAGGATGTGGAAAAGGATACAAGAACTTTCATGTTGTTTTTTCAATGTCCATCAGTGCAAGTGGCATGCTTCTTCTCAAAAGGACAGACCATAAGTTGACAGAGAAATTAGTTTCATATTTGAAGACGTAACTGAATAAGAAGGCCAACTAGCTTGGCTGGGATTCCTGAATCATGGATGCAAGATAGACTCTGGGTGATAGGCAACTTGTGTCTTACCTTGATTTCAGACTGGTCATTCAGAGACCTTATATACGCAGTTGCTCTTTTTTCTGATTTGAGATGTTCATTACAGCAGCATATGAATTTGTAGTTCAAATATGGTGAAAATGATTACTCTTTTTAAGTAAGAGAATGTTTCTAACTGAGTTTACCAGGTTTGGTTTGCTTAACATTGAGTTGCAGGAAAAGTTTTGAAGGGTGGATGTACTGGATTAAAAATGAGAAAAGAAGTGGTCTGGGGAGTTGGGAAAACCTGGAGAAGGATTTTTCTGTATCTTTGACCATAAGTAAGACTAAGGTTGCGTTTTGTTACTTGGGAAGTCAAATGTTCAGTAAATGAAAATAACTTAAACAGACTGGTAAGTGTACTCCCTGGGCCCCCGGGGCCTGTAAAACAAAGAAAAAGATAAAAATAAGAAATCTAATTAGACCTGAAGTGGGGGAGCCTCGTGCAATAATAGTGTGTCTTTTATTTGCATGTTCTCATTGGCATGTTTCGTAACTTAGCATATATGTATGAGTAGGCAAATATTGAGTTGCTGAAATGCGACCTACTGATTTGTTCAAATGCAAAAATGCAATATAGGAGAAAATGCTATATCCTCAAAAAACATTTTTGTTCTTATTTTCTTAGGAATGAAATTCGACAAGATTTTCTTTTAATGTCCCTATTAGTGGTTTTCTATAGTCTGACCATTGTTCTTTTTATATTTTTAATGTCTAATGTACTTTAGTTGGTCTGAGATCGGTTTGTGACCTCATTGGATTTCCTTTCTGTCATGGTCTAAACAGGTGTTCAATCTGGCCGTCAAGTCTTTACCTCTCAGAGTTTATACTTTCTTTCCCAAACATATTTTCCAATAGATCTTGTTTTGAGGTGAGGTATGCCTTCCAGAATTTAGTTGCTGTTCTGTTTTTTCCATCTTTCACTCCCTGGGAAGAGTGTGAATTTGACTTGCTTATTCATCTTCATTTTACTAATCATGATTATGTTATATTCCTAGTGGAATTTTATTTTTGTGGTAATTGACCAAGAAACAGGTTGGTTCAGGTGTAGGTTTGGTTGGTGTATGTTTGGCCCACGTGAAAGCTTCTGCTGTAAGTCGCTCCCTAACTCAAGCCATTATGTGTATGTTTATGGTTTCTGCAAGCAGTCAGTGTGCTTTTCTCACAAACTCTCTCTCCTCTCTAGTTGTTATGCATGTATTACAGTTCGTTGAAGGAACCAGCATGCTTTTTGTTGAATTAAAAAAAAAATGCATCCATATGCTTTCAACCATCTTTCTTATTGGTTTTATGTAAGGCCTTCTTCCATCTTTATCCAGAGACTTGTATTTACTCTTAATATATTGAAGATCATACAGTGAACCCTTCTCGTTTCTGTGCAATTAAGACGCATATAGAATTTGAGTTGTGTGCCTAAAAGTTTCATTTTTATCGTTGAGGGCACTGGTTGGCATTTACTGTCAGCTGGATATATTTCAATTCTGAGATTGATGTTCAATTATGTAATTACCTGATGCAAAGCACTTCACCTCTTATGAAGGCCTGTATACAAATAGCAATCATCTGATTTTGGTAATTTTCATGGGCTTTGTTCAGAATACTCTTAACTCTTTAAATTGGAGAAATGTTGACAGCTTGGTTAGAGATGAAAGTATTATTTCTTGTGTTGAGGCCTGGTTGTAGCAAAGCAATGCAAGTTGCAATGAACTGTTCCAATAACTATTTTGGGAAAGCTAAACCTCCATAAAGAGAGCTCAAGATTTATAAGTACAGTTTTGATAATTCTTATGATTTTGCAAACAAAGCTTGAATACTTCTGAGATGCTTAATTCAATTCACTGAAAAGTGTTGAATTCTTGGTTTGATCAACAAATTTTTCACCGTTTATACCATTGACACCTATACCTGCATTTTGGTGCCTCCATTCACGTTGATTCCACAGTAGGTTTGACATATTTATTGAGATTACGATTGATGTTAGATCTATTTATCAGGAAAGATTCAGCTTACAAAATTGGATTGGCAGCTTTAGGAATAGAATTGGTAATTTATTATTCCAGTACATTTTTTATGCGCTTACTGTGTTGCAATGTTCCTTAGGTAATAATATCTCTATGGGTCTTACTGTTTGAGATCTCAAATAATTCCCAATATTGGCATTTTAACTCCTCTGTTTGGAGCACTTATATAATTTGTTGATTAATTTGATCATACTATGTGTGGTGTCTAAATATCCACAATTGTTATGGTCTTCAGTAGATGGATTCTAGCAACTAGGAGAAAGCTTCAGAGTCCAAATTTCACCTTTAAAAATATAATCTTGAAATGTAGATATCTTGGTCAATGTTGCCAAAGAAAATTTGATTCCTGCTGAGGCTTGGACTGCTTCTAGTTGGGTAAACTTCTTGAGAGTCTTTTCAAGCAAGAGCTATATCTGGGAATACATCTAAACTTTTCAACCATTTCTGTCTCAGTTGCTACTAGTAGATAAAATTGTCCAATAAAACTGCTTTTATCATTGGTTAAACAGTATGTTTACTGTCTTTTCAAGAACATCCTTCTCAGTTTTGTTAAATGGCATGATTTTTTATGCATTTATTTCCCTCTCATCAGAGTGAAAAGATTCTTGAGAGCATATAAAAGACTTCTGATACCATCATCATAATTGATTTCTTTATGCAGGTGGTTTTGAGTGATGGCGACCTGTCCACTTTATCCAATATGAGGCTTAATTTGGAGTCAAATCTGCTCAGCACAAGAATTGATGTACCAGAATGCAAAAAAGATGCAAGTACAGTAAGTATAGGACTTTGGTTCCTACATATGTGGGTTTTCTTAGTATTGTGTTCTGGTTTCCTAAAACTAGCAGAGCTAAATTGTAAAGAAACTGATTTCCTTTATTATGCTCAACTTCAGTGTATATGCTTAGCTTATGCTACTGAATACTGAACTAAAGAGGAAAGTCACATTGTTGGATTCTTTTCATAACATGAAACTTACATCCATGGTCAACTCCTTGTGAGTTTAGTAGCAGGAGGACGTGCAATAAAGCATTGAATGACTGAATGACATATTATGTTCAAGCGAAGATTTAATTTTTCTGATGTGCAATTTTACGAGAATTTATTCTGAGATGCTTTTATAATGGTTATATAACCACTACATACAAGGTTAAACTAGGAATATAAGTATCTGAAAACCTTGCATTTTCAAGACATTTCTTATTTCTGCTGTCATTTTGATGAGGTTTGGTCCTTCCTAAAATTTGGAGGTAATTTCTGCGAAGGGCTAGAAGCTTTTCATTGTTATAAAGCTTGCCTTGCTGTTCATGGATTTACTTTACTAGGACAAGGACAAGCAGCTAATCAACTTGACATAATTTTGGTTGCAGGTGCAGTGTGTTCATTTACCATGGGAATCTGCAACAGAAATTGAGCTGCAAAACTTTGCACCAGACATAATGTAAGTTATTTTGCTTTTTGTTTCTTTTTTTTGTTGTTGTTTTTTTTTTAAAAAATACAGTAGAAATCTATTTGGCTTCTACGAGACTGTGAACATTGTTCCAGGCCTTTGGTTCTCTTTTCTGATGTAGAAAGGAACTTGTTAGTTTTGCAATGATTAGTTTGTCCATGTATCATCAATGTTCCAACTTTTAGAATGCTTTCCAGGGAACTAAGAGAGATTTTTTTTTTTTGGCATATTTTAGCTGGGAAGTTACTGATTGCTCCATGTTCATATTCTCTCCCTGCTTTACCCTCCCTACCCAAGTATCCATACTGGCATCTTTCTCTCTCACACATCTTCCTTTAAATCTGTTCTGGTATCCCGTACTTTCCTGCTGCCAATTCTCAACCACTTGCTAAATGTTGGTTTGCTTGGTGTGAGTTGTTACCCTTAGAAGCCAGTATTTGTAATACTGTATGCACGTCATTACAAAACCCACCTTATTGTGCATTCTACCCATGCCTCTCTTTTAAAAGCCACCTCCCTTTGTGCATTGCACTTATCCGTCATGGTTTCTTGGTGCTAATTGCACCTTAAGCAGTTCACAACTACAGCGTTGAGATCTAACATATGACATCCTTTTTCCAGTTCATGTAAATTAGACTTCCTAGTTTTTTCTGCTTTTCCTCTCCTATAGGTTAAAGTAAGCCTTATAACCTCTCTACTATTCTGCAGTGTGGGTGCAGATGTCATTTATGACCCATTATACCTTCCCCATCTTGTTCGAGTCCTGACTGTTCTTCTGAAACGTGGAACATCATTCCCTAATGATGGAAGTGTTCGCTGTGAGGGATGTCAACCAGATTCTGAATGTATCAGAAGTGAAGTGCAACATGCGGATTTCGAGTTTGATAGCAGCAAAGGAAAAGCCGAGAGTTGCAGTGCTCCATGTGTTGAGGACAAAGATGATGCGTTGGAGAGACGCCCTGTAGCATATATTGCGTCTGTGATTCGTAACATTGAGACATTCAATTACTTTCTTGAGCTAATGAAGGAGGCAAACCTTACTGTCGCCGACATTACTGAGAATTCGAAGCCATTTGATTTGCTTCCCTATGCAAAATCATATCAGCGATCCACCATACGGATTTTTAGCATTTCATACAATTAACTTGTGCCAAGATTCTGTTCTCCATGCAGAGATTCCCTCTCTGGTGGCATATTGGTGTATCAATTTTGTATCAGACGTTGCAGATGGAAATCTAGTAATTATTTGGGTAAATTACTAGTAACCCACTGTCTTCCCTGTGATTTGATATGAAGTCTAAAGTGAATGTAAAGTACTTCCGTTCAATTGACCTCCAAAAACGTGTGTGATAAAACACTATAAAATCTATTCCAACTTCCCTGTGGTTTTGCATATATTGACATGATTTCTTTATAACTTTATGTGAAGTCATTATGCAGTTGTTCTGCTAGTATTTCAGAAAAGGCAATACTAACATTTCAACTAACGACAGTATGGTCACCACTTTCTGTCAAAAACTATGAGAGAGATACAAAGAAAGAAATTTTTGACATGCAAGGAAAATCAGGTGGCATAGTGTGAAACCATAAAGGGTTATTTACTATCGATTAGATTCTCAGTTGTGGTCGTAGACATATCTAAGCAGAAGGCTGAATAGTTATAGGAAACCATTTGTTGCAGCTTGGGTCCAAGTAGGTAGGGATGGCAACGGGGGCAGGCACCCGTCCTGCGGGGGTCATTGGAGTGGGGGTATGGGGGGGGGGAATTTTTTCCCCTCGTTTAGAAACGGGACGGGGGCAGGAGACTCGCATAATTATATACATAATGATATTATCAATTATATTACTAATTATACATGTCTATTCATAAAAATTATTAATTATTTATACTAAATTTATTAATACATTTATGTTAAATTTCTAACTACACTTAATAGAATAATACTTTTTCTAAAAAAAAATACAATAATAATTTAGTGATTGTATTTGTATCAAAAGTGAAAATTTGATTATTTTAGTTATATTTGTTTTATCATATTAGATTGTATTCAAATAACATTTGTTTAATTATTTTTATGAGTTTCAATTGTGAAATTATAATGAATAATAATTTGGTGATGTATTAATATTTTAGTACTCGATTATTTGCTCAAATTTAATTATAATGAAATTATATAATAAAATTTTTTTAACTCCACAGATACCCTCGCGGGGGAAGCAAGGAACGGGGGACGGGAGGAATTAAAATGCAACAGGGAGGGGGTTGGGGGAGGTGTCCCTCGCCCCATTGCCACCCCTACAAGTAGGGGTGACAATCGGATTCAAATCACGTTGTCAAAAAATTTGTTGACCCGAACCCGACCCCCGTCAACCCATGACGGGTCAAGCATATTGACCCGAACTCGAAAGTTTCAGTTGGCGGGTCAAGCGAGTTGACCCCAAATGACCTGAAATTTAATTCATCGAATGAGATTGCTCTGCCCAAGAAAAATCGTAATAAATGTTTTTCTGAGGTTGGAAAGGTCGTTAATTGATTTCCGGTGAACATTTTACTGAAGAGACTTTTTGGTGTGTGTGTATGTGTTAGAGAAAGAGAGAAAAAGTGGAAGCGGTTATATAATGTAGTTAAAATGTAAGTGACAAAACATAAGGTTTCATCTTTCTGCCTCTGTTGTTAGAAAAGAGGGAAAATGCTCAAGAAAGGAAAAGAAGTAAAGAACTCTACGGAAGGACCTTGTTGACAGTAGAACAAATCAACTTGCAACCCAAAACAAAATGTGATTGAGCAAGATAGTGAAATCCCTGCGAGATTCTGCGTGCTTAGACAGTTGGACTGCTCGTTCAATACAAACTTGGTTATGGTCATCAAATCAGTCCTGTATGCATCAGTGTCATCATCAGCCAGATCTAGATCTAAATCTGGTTTTGCGTTTAGATTTTTGAAGGAGAAAAGCTGCGTTTAGATTTTTGGAGGAGAAAAGTTGAAAAGGAAAAGAAAGATTTAGGGCCGGCATGATTTCTGCTTTTGCGTAGTGATAAGTGATAATTGGTATATTATATTTAGTTATTTACTATTAAGTTTTTAGATACTTTTTTAATATTTATTTATTTATTTTTATTTTAAAATTGGGTTAGCGGGTCAACCCGTTTTAAACCTGATTTTGACCTGTTTTTTTCGGGTCTAACCCGATTTCTCAAAATCTAAACCCAAATACATTAATTTCGTATTAAGTTCGTGTCGGGTTTTCAAATCGTGCCGAAAATTGTTACCCCTAGGTCCAAGAATTGACTTTGGGTTAGCTCATGGCAATGAGCAGCCACCGTTGCCATGTTCTTATGGCTTTTTTTGGGAAACTGCAATGCTGCTTTGTATCATATGAGGATAGGAAGGTGGATTCCTTGAGCTTTATAGATGGATTCGCTGCAAGTAGAAGAGAAAGAAATATGAACAAAGTCACATTTAATAGCCATACTACTTGGATAAATTATACAGAAAGCTATCATTCTATCTAGTTTCGTTAATAAGTTTTATGGCAAACTTAACCAAACCCTACTTGTAAAAATTGATCTTTAATCCAACAAATGAGTTGAGATCCCTTCATTGGTATATTCCGCTTTCTGGCAGTTCAATTTGAAGCATAGGAAACCACTAATCCTTTATTTGTCAATATTTGTCAACACAAAGAAAGAAAAGAAAAACTTTTAGGGTCCGAAAAGGTAAATATAGGCTTTAGTTGGGCAATTCACGTAATTCTCTTCAACTAGGCAATAGCATATTTTGCCCACAAGTGTACACGTATGCTAACTATAAATAGAGGTCCGAATTTCTGTTTTTCCGTTAATTTTCCACTCCAAAGTTTTCTCTCTCTAGATTTTGGCGGGAAAATCTTCAAAAAAATCCTCGAATTCGCATTCAGTCTTCTTCTCCGATCAGGTATAGTTCCCTGTGCTTAGGCATTTTTGGTCTGTGAACTGTGAATGTGTAGTTCAAAACCGAACTTTGATCAATAATCGATTGAATATTTTTAGTTGAATTTTGTGGTCGATTTTCAGGTTCCCATCAATTCATACACGGAAAATGTCGAAAATCAAAGTTTGCGCGCTATTCAGACCTCTTAATCAGAAAGAAAGAGCCGATCACGGCGATTCCATCTGCATACACGGCGTAGACTCTGAATCCTTCATATTTAAGGTTCTAATTTTCAATTTCAACAATAATGTTAGTATGTGTTCGAAAGTTATATGCTTTTCTACTAAAATTGTATCCTGTTGAGTTGTCGAAGCTTAATTTCAAGTGATGAATTTGTGAAATAAGAAAATTTTGTGAATTTTGTCGATGTATGGTAGGATGAGAAGGAGGACTTCAATTTTAGCTTCGATAGAGTTTTCTATCCAGGATCTCCACAATCTGACGTGTATGATTTTATTGCTCTGCCTCTTGTGCAAGGTATCAAATTTCTATTGATTCTCTGGTTTCAGCTTTCTACAATGAGATTATTGAATGTTGTTAGCGCTTTTATAATTTTTAATGTTTGGTTGATGTTGGTTTAAACAAAAGATGAGGCAAACTGTAGATTAGAATTGCTAAGTTGATCAGAAGTGAAAAAAAAAGAATGGAAATATCAAAGTTGATCTGGTCCTTTATACTGGAACATTAGTAAGATTACGACTCAAAAACTCTATATCTTGGTTACATCCAAAGATTGAAGACGTTAGCGGTTGATGTTAGTAGATTCAAAATCTCGTTTTGTGTTTGTAAACCAGGAACGATTTCATCTCTTGTTGTCTGTAGTCAGTAAACCTTAACTTAAGCTGATCCATTTTTTTTATGAAACAGGCAGTATTAGTGGAACAATTGGATTTGCTTTCACTTCCTACATTTGTCTTTTAACAAGAAGTTTAACCTGTAATTCTTGTTCACATCTTTTTCTTCTTTATTTTTTGATTCAACAGCTGCTGTTGATGGAATTAATGGGGCAATTATCACCTATGGACAGGTAGTCATGATTCGACATTTCCCATTTTTGTCTTTTCACGTCTGCAGTGGCTTTGTAGTAATATATTGAGTATTCTCCAAGCAGATTTAACAAACTTCTTGATTGCAGAACATGCATCTCAGAATAAATAATTGCAGAATTAATAAACATGAGATGTCCACTTTGTAGCTTTTCTTAATTGTTGCTTTAACCATCATAACTACAGCATACTTATGATCATGAGGAAAAATTAAGATAAATCAAGAATTGTATGAAAGAAGGCATAAAGTTCCAGATGTTTGAGATTGTAGCTGCTTCTGTCTTGTTTTGTTCTTAAATTTTACATAGAATGAGGCACTTGATTAAAACAAGTGAGGTTACGTTCCCAAATGTCAGAGATAATAGTATGCAGCTGCCACGGCAGATAATGTTGATCAATATTTATTTTCTTGATTTGCTGGTATCATGTTTTTCATGATGAAAACTCTGTTTAGTTATTGAGAGTTCTGATATTGGTGAATACCTGACATTATTCCTCAATTTCTATCAAGAGTTCAGCTAACGAAATTCTACATATGCTGCATTATGGTAGTTCTCAAAATCCTGCAGTAGCTTAACTGCTGAAGTCAAAAGTAGTGACCTGACCATACATTTATTTGAGTTTTTGATGAGCAAAAAGAAGCTTTTGTCTCACCATATTCTCATGAAACCAAATAATTTCTTTTCCAAATGTTGATAATTTCTTCCCCATCTTAACTTTCATCATAGTTAAAGTTGTGGAATGTATATGTTAGAAATTTGACTTCAAGAGTCATGATGGTGATTTAAGTGTCAAAAAAGTCCTTCGTTCACATGTTCTAGAGTTATGAAGTGTATATGGTCATTTTGCTACAGAAGAATAAGTTGTACATGTGTCAAACAATATTTTCTTTCTTCTTCTTATTTTTTTTTCCAATTGGTTGGTTTGTGTTGGGGGTTGGGCGGAGGGAAATGGCAGGTTCAGCTAGCAGACCCTGATTTGAGTTTGAATGAAAATTTTTGTTGATGTGTCTAATTATTTCTAATTAATATTGTAGGACATCTTCTTGTTTTTCAAATTATGTCAAGCTCGAATTAAGGTCCAAGAAGAACATTGATTTGTTCTATTCATCACGTAGCTAATGTACTCATTTTTTGTAGATAATGAGGAACTGTTGATGTAGCATGAAATTCAATTCGAGTAAAAATATCAGATCAGGATGAGTTTGAGCACTATACAGTTTGCTAGAGACATTTGTGAGATAAAGCCAAATTAAATGGCATGCTTCCATTAACATCATCAACTTTAGAGATCAGGATTGAAACTTGCATTTTTTGCATCATGAAGTTTCCTTCAGAGACTTATTAATAGATTTCTCGTGTTACTTGAAAAACATTTGATTTAATGAAGCTGTTGTATATTATTGGCAACAGACTGGAGCAGGGAAGACATATACCATGGAGGTAAGAGGACGATGCTACACAGTCTAGTGAAGCTGCAATAGGTAGATGCATGTTAAACTAGGAGTTTCATAGAATTCTCTCAACTTTAGGGGCCTAGCATCATGGATGGAGATGAGAAGAACAAAGGACTGTTGCCAAAAGTGGTGAATGGCCTTTTTGAGGCTATCGCACTTTCAGATGAGACGGCCAGCTCCATGATCAAGTTATCCATGGTGTGTAGAAAGTTTTATTAATTGCTTACTTGAGATTTGCAATTTCATTTTTTACTTTATTCATGCTGTATGACTTACCTGTTGATTTGATGCTTTCAGGTTGAGATTTACATGGAGAAAGTAAGGTCCGTTCTCAATGGGACATACTTCTCGGACTTGCAGTTTGCAGTACCTAACCTGTACACTAATTTAGAGATATTATGTTCTTAATAACAAGCGTTCTCTTCTTTTAGGGACCTGTTTGAATTAGTCAATGACAACATACAGATTAAGGAGAATAGGCAGCAGGGAATATTTCTTTATGGAGCTACAGAGGTAAGATATGCTACCTTCTCCATCCTTATTATCCTAATTTGATTATGGTGCACCTTTGCCAGTAATAAGAATAGTCTATGTGAGCCTGAGGAAGACAGGTTCATAGAAGTCTCTACCACAATTTGGTTTTATTTGGTCTTTGTATCCTGTGCTTAACTGCACCTATTTTAAGTATTAGAGGAACAAGAACTGGTGCTTTTCTACTGCCAGCCCTAAATCCTTCGCAGGGTAGTGCAAGCTTGGTATTTGCTCGTGTTGACTAGAGCTCCTTCATTGGAAATTTTTAACATAGACCTTTAGTGGTTTTTTTAGCTTAATCTTTTGCATCCAAAGAGACTGGGTGTTCATCTGTTACTTCACTCGTATGCTTTGTCATGTTGGCTGCTTGCTTTTGTAAATTTTTGCTCATTTATATCTTGTTAGATCTCAGGAGTGTATGTTTTCTCTTTTACAGATTAATGTTACCAATTGTACAGAAGCACTGCAAAATCTATGTGTACGATATCTATTCTTGTCCTTTTCCATGTGTTAAAGTACCAGAACAGATGTTTTTATCGCTGATTGAATTGCAGAATGGGATAGCTAACAGAGCGGTTGGAGAAACCCGTATCCTCATATCTTTTTATTATTGTTTCTGGCTTTCCAATAATTCCCTTTCCTTTGTCTTGTGCCTTTCTAAATATTATAGAGGTCTTAGATTCTTTTTTATGCATATCACTTTGTATAGTTTAACAAGTCCAGAAATGAATATGGCTAGCAGCAGAAGTCATTGCATTTACACGTTCACTGTCCAGCAAGAAATCACAAAGACTAGAAGGTATACTTCAATATGCGTTGTGAAGATTTGTATGAAATGAAACTTGAAGATGTTGAATGTGTGAACAGGATAAAATCTGGAAAGTTGATACTTGTGGACTTGGCTGGATCTGAGAAAGTTGAAAAAACTGGAGCTGAAGGTAGAGTTCTTGAAGAAGCCAAGTCCATCAACAAATCCCTTTCAGCTCTGGGAAATGTAATAAATGCTCTGACTGGTGGTTCCCCTGGAAAAGCAAATCATGTTCCCTTTCGAGATTCTAAACTTACCAGGATCCTACAGGATGTTTTTGTTAGTTTCCTTTCCTGAATTCCAATTGTTTGTTGTGCTTCCACTCCTCTTAGGGCCAATAAGCTTCCATTTTACAGGGAGGTAAATCCCAAACAGCTTTGCTTTGCTGCTGCTCACCAAGTCCTTCAAATGCTCCTGAAAGCCTGTCCACTCTTCGATTTGGTGCGAGGCATGTCATTCTACCTGTCTTGAAAGTTTTATACAGTTTCTCATTATAGATAACTGAAAGTTACACAGATATTCTTTGGTATCCTTTTGTTTTCACAAAATTCTTCGGATCCTGGTGTTCTATATGTTGCACGAAGGGAAACTATTGAAAGATGTTTCTGTTTAATTGGCAGAGCAAAGCACATAAAGGCATCAATACGTGTGAATTCCCCAGAAGACATAATTGCCAAAAAGCATGAAGCCATGTCTCTAAATAAAGATGAGCTACGTGAGAGGATACTCAACAAGGTCTTATCTGAATTGTGTTCACCAAAGTAAATCTGACTTCTGTATTTCAATTTTATCTTATATGCCTAAGGAACTTTCTATAATTTATGCAGTTGAAGGAGAATTTCAAAGCTGAAGATGTGGATTTGCTAGAGCAGCTGTTTATACTGGATGATTTTTTCTTTGATCCAGGTTCTGTTGAAGAGGTGGAAGCTGCTTATGAAGACATTACAGTAAGAACAATTTCACTGTTGCAAAAAGCTGTTGAAGATCTGAATTCCAAGGTTGAAGAGGTAAGAGGGAAATAGAAAACGCTTTCTTGCTTTCTTTAGGCAGAACACAAGAAGCTAATCCATCCAGCATATTATGTGTGATTTAATTTGAAATTTTAATTACAAAAAGAAAAGGAAAGGATCGGATTCGGTTTTCTTGATACGAGTTACCATAGCAAAATCGGTCTTCATAGATGTGGTCTCTTATTATGACTGAGTTGTGACATGGTAGGATGCATTGCACGTAATTTAAATTGTTTGGGTTATGGTTGAAAAATATACAACGGTCATAGGTGATGGTTTTAAACTTACTTTTGCGGTTCAAATTTGTCCAGCTTACAGAACAGAATGCCATTCTAAAGGCCAAATTGAGGGCTACTGAAATGTCTTACCCTCTGCACAAAGAAGCAAAAGGAAGCGCAAGCTTTTTGAGTGGGACTTTCGGCATCAACCTTTGGGTTCCTTCATTCTTCCATGGAACAAATTAAGATAACAGCTGCATGGTTACTGAATACAAGTTTTTGTTCTTCATGCTCTTCTAAGTTTCTTTACATGGATCACTGGTTGCTATGTTACTTTTGTTTAGGAGTCCAACTTCAAACATTCAATATGAGAAGCACAGTTTAAAAGCTGATTGGCTTGATTAGTGACAATTTCGAATTTTTTTATTCATTTTATTCTTTAGCTGCCTTTGAAGTTGTGCTTGACGTTTGGTATCTATTACTGAATTTACGCATATGTTCAACCGAAGTCAATTGACATCTACAGTATGTGGTTGCCCAAGGTGCGCCATGCAGAAATGCCACTTAATATGCGGACTGAAAGGAAATTGACAACCTTGAGGTTTGAAAATTTTAGAAGGAAAAGCGTACAGACAATGGTGAAGAGTAGACTTAGGTGAAAGGCAGAGATGGTGAGTCCATTAGAATTGCATCACCTTCCTGAGGGAGCGTCTGTTGGGGTATAACTTCATCTCCATGAATTATGGTATTCGCTCTCACCTGGACTTCCTTAAGCTTTGCTCCTCATAAACGCGGATTTTCTTTCAACACAAGTTGTTACATGAGCATAAAATTTTCTGTCAAACGGTGTTTAGGTAATCTACCTATCTATTCATTTCTGTAAAAAGGAACTGAAAATTGCTGAGGTCAAGTTTTGATATCCTTTGGTGTGAGGTTAAAACTAAATGACCTCAAAATTGACAGGAACATACGAGAAGATGATCCAGCTTGGCTCCAAAGGGAGGTCTCCCTCCTCCCAAGCATGAAAGAGGGGTCCCTTACTGAGTTGAGAATGATCTCTTAACGTCCTCATTTAGCTGTAAATTCTGCAAGGCAATGTTAGTCCTCACTCCATAGTATAGTAGGTAAGTGCCCCTTAGTTTTCATGAGTTGTCAAGTCTCTCAAAGTTGAAATCACGCTGACCCTTATCCCTCGGTTTGTTTTGGATTCTTACTTTGTCCATTGGGAAGATTTGTTTCACATTTCGACTTTGCTTTCGTGGTTCACTTTTCTATGGCAATTGCCAGAAGGACAAAAATTACTAGGACCTGAATTTTGGGCGTCCCTCTTTCTTGATAAATGAAAAGATCTTACACTCGTACAGGCTCTAGTTTTACAGGCTGCATCTGGTAAGGTTCTTTTTTGTCAGTTGCTAATTATTTGGGACCAATTGTGTTTCCCCATGAAGGGATAATTATTCTTGTTACTTGAAGACATGTTTCTTTTTCTTTCTTGTGACTTGAAGATTTTGGAATGATGCATTTTCCTCACCCGTGATATGGAAAAGGAAGAAACAAGAAGTAAAGTATGCCCCACACGTGGAAGCTAATACAGAAAAGCATGGCTTGCAGAATTGCTTTTTAAAAAACTGGTCCTGCTTCTTCTTCTTGATTTTTAGGAGACTTATTCATAGATCATGGATAATGCACTAATGTTTCCACCCCCAAAAAAAATAAAAAAATAAAAAAATTCCGTTGGTTCCATGTCGGGAGAGCTTAAGAACCCAACCTAGATAAAATAGGAAAGTGATCGGTTCAGCAGATTGGCCGATCAAGATTAAATTACAGGATAGGGCAAAGTTAAAAATATGTTTTAAACTTCATAATATATGTTTTTTTCCATATGTTTTGATGTAAAGTTCTATGGTTTCTTTAAGATAGCATCACCTCAATCGAAATCTCTTAATGATGATATTTGTTTAAAATTTGAATTTTTGAAATTGTTATAATTTAAGCGCAACAGATCTTCTGTCCCACATCCTGTGCCATTCTCTGTCCCATTTTTTATTATATTTGCTATTTCTCCTATATAAACACCATGTTTTAGTTCTTTTTTTATTTTTTAAGATCCAATAACTATTAATTGAATAAAAAATAAATACAACAGTTTAAAAAAAGAAATATATAATATAAAATTAAAAAATGCAGCAGAAAATTCATAAAAATCTCATTTTTTTTTATGCATTTTGATTTTTTGAGTTTATTTGCGCTTTACAACCCTCTCAATTCTAATGGTACAGAAAATGGTACTATTATTAGCAATAAAGTTAACAGCCGCTAGAGTACTTCGATTAACACTTCGTGCACTCAAAGCACACATTCTCTCAATAAGATCCATTAACAACAAGTCTTTGCAATTTTGCACTTTTTTTGCTTGAAAACAAAAAGCTCTTTCTTTAAATCTTTTTGTATTTACTCTCTTTAAGTTTGACTCTTGCTTAAGAAATAACAAATAAAAAGATGATTTCCTTCCAACAAGTTTTTGCCCCTTGTTTTCATAACTACGTTCAACCGTGGGTGTATTGCCACTTGTAGACTCAAATAACGTAGATGTCTAATGAATGGATCTAAACTGAAATTCAATAAATAATAATACGCTATTATACGAGCTAACATTACATGTTGACTACAATCCATGCCTTCAACGTCCATGTACGGTAAATGGTAATTGTGCGCAGCCCATATCTTTAAGACTGCAAGGATTAAATATACACCCAGTAATTGATCAATAGGGACCCTTCTATTTTTGGGCTTTCCCATAATTTAAGATAACTTTAGATACACACAAAAGCCTACCAGATATTCCTTTTTCAATGGGGTATGCCAGCCGGTTGAGCGGTTCAATTCACAGCCAAAACACGGAAAAGCCTTGGAGCTGTGTCTCAAACTGGACATGGCTTCAAAGGCTTCCACTGTCCACATTTTCACCTTATTCTTGATTTGCATTCCCTTTTCCAATTCAATTGACTTCAATTACCCTGCAGTGTTCAACTTTGGTGATTCAAATTCTGACACGGGTGGCCTTGTTGCTGGTGTGGGAGAATCCCTCCTTCCACCAAATGGACAAACTTACTTCAAAAAACCATCTGGCAGGTTCTGCGATGGCCGTTTGATCATAGATTTTTTAAGTAAGGGGCTGCATTTTTTGTTTCGTCCACTTCAGCTTCAACCATTTCCCCTGTTTCTCTGCTTTAAGGTAGTGTTTCTCCATTTTGCAGTGGATGCACTGGAACTTCCATATCTAAATCCTTACTTGGATTCCATCGGTGCGCCGAGTTTCAAAAGGGGATGTGATTTCGCGGTTGCTGCTTCTACCATACTTCCAGCGACAGCTAATGCTATTAGCCCATTTTCATTTGGGGTTCAAGTGGACCAGTTCATCAGATTCAAGAGCCGAGTTCTTGACCTTCAGCCCAAAGGTATGTTGAACAGATGCATATCTTCAAAGATAAGTTAAAATGATGTTTTGCATCTCAAGCTAGTACAAATACAAGTACTGAAGGACAATTTAATTGTGTAACGTAAATTTTGATTGACTCGATTGCAGGTAGGAAATCAGACAAGTATATTCCAGCAGCAGATGTTTTCCAGAAGGGGCTTTACACTTTCGATATAGGTCAGAATGATCTTGCTGGTGCCTTTTATTCGAAGACATACGATCAAATTATTGCTTCAATCCCAACCATTTTAGCAGAATTTGAAGCTGGCATTAAGGTTGGTAAAATGTAGACAACACACGCAAATGTTAGTTAATTTCTTCTGCATCAAGCTTGGCACACATAATTATGCCATGTACTAATATTATCATAGTTTTAGAACTATAATAAACTTGTAGTAACTAAGTTCTCATCCAAATGAGTAACATGATAAAAGTATCTGGAGAGTCTAGCTACTTTTTTTTTTTTTTTTTTTGTCGACCGGGGGTATCCCAGTCATTTCTGACCAGACTAATCCCCCAGGCTGGAAGAGCCCGCCCCAAGGATTCCAGCACGTTACGGGGGAGAGTCGAATACTGGACCTTGCTCCTAAAGAGGAGACGACAGGACTGGCCGAGCTAACCCCCGGGGGCGAGAGTCTAGCTACTTTGCACAACAAAAAACATATATATAAGATAACAACACGAATTTTATTCCTTAAAAATGCCAATAGTAATTCTATGTATATCATTCGTAATTGTCGTATAATCATATTGTAAATGATTTGTCGTATCTAAATGTGCCTCCTCCGTGGATTTTTTGTTTGCTTCGGCAGAAATTATATGATGAAGGAGCAAGGAATTTTTGGATTCACAACACGGGTCCTCTTGGTTGCTTAGCTCAAAATATTGCCAAATTTGGAACTGATCCATCCAAGCTTGACGAGCTTGGATGTGTCATCACCCACAATCAAGCTTCCAAACTTCTAAACCTCCAGCTTTATGCACTTTGCAAGAAGTTGCAAGGCCAATATTCAGACGCAAATGTTACACATGTTGATATATTCTCAATTAAATCCAATCTCATTGCCAACTACTCCAAATTCGGTCAGTACTTTTACACCCTTTATTTGCTTATATTTGCACATGATATTTTGCTCAACTTTAACTTGAATCCAAAGGTTTTAACTAACTTTTATTTCTTGATACAAAATTAAAAGAACTTCAACTTAAATATTTTATGTCTGGTACAATATAGATCGTGATTAGATTAGGGAAATTGAATGTGCAAATTTATTTGGGACATGTGTAGGCGGGCTTGATAGTTGATAGACGTGTTTCATCGGACGCAGTCCCAATCATTACTTGCCCATCATGCGGATTTATGTATTCTTAAGCAATCAGCAACCCTTTTAAGTACCAAAAAAAAAAAAAAGGTTTTCTTGGCTAGAGCAATAATAGAAAACAAAGAATGTGTGTAATCAGAGATTGTTCATTACTTGTTGAAATGCAATTAAGATGCCCATTTGAAGTCAAATTGTGAAATTCCTGTCACCTGTTTTAACTATTGGTTTTTGGATTCTTTATCGGCTTTAACAAGTTCTTGGCTCTATCATTTTGACCGTTAAATCACAAGCATAACCTACCAGTAAAGTTGGTTCAATTTAAACTTAACAATATTGGCATGATAGTCTAATGAATATTCTTTATGGTCTAGACAACACTGAAAACAGATTTTATCCTGCTTTTTTAGTTCCAAGTTTCAGTGACTCATTAATGGTAGGTTTCAGAATTTTAGGTGGAATGGACTAGTTGGTAGGCACTTGGTACTAGTACTACACTCTAGAAGTTCAAACCAATACAATCTGTCTTTGAATTGTGGAATCCCCACATCATTTGTTTGGACAATAACTTCTACTTCCTCCCTTCCATTTTATTTGTCACTGTCAGTTTGCACACAGTTTAAGAAATTTAATTTTTGATCAACTACTCCTTCCGTTCCACTTTAATAGTTCTATTTTTCTTTTTCGTCTGTTCCAAATTATAATCCACTTTCTAATTGAATAATGTAGTTGTTTTTTAATTTCTCAAAAATACCCTTATTCAATGTAAATTGTTATTATTATAAACTACCTTATTTAATATGGATTGTTAGTATTGAATATAACCTACTACATTTAATGCATTTAGATTTTCCATGACATATTGATATATGAAAAGTCAACTTTATTTAATGTAAGGGTATTTTAGAAAAATAGCAATCTAAATTTGTTTTTCCAACAAAGTTAACTATTTTTTCTTAAACTTTGTGAAAAAAAAAAAATAGGACTATCAAAATGGGACAGATGGAGTATTAAAAAAGTCTTTCCATGATTAGCTCTTAACTTAAATTCAAAACGTTGTTAGTTGTTTTGAATTTTACATTAGTTTGTTAGAACATTTAATGTTGAAACATAAGTTTACTGCTCTTTTTGGAAATTGAATGAAGCGTAAAATAGGGAGGTTATTCTTTTTTGCATTTTCCTTTTAAGACCATGACAAATAATTTGGAAAAAATCAAACTAGAAATCAAGACTAATAAAATGGGGCGGAGGGAGTATTAAATAGGAAGTAATCTGTGGTGAATAGCGTCAAGAATTATGAATATGTAGTATTTTCATAACAAAGTTCTGCAGCATAAAGAAATTTGATTGCGTGACCGCATTAAACTTGCAGGATTTGAACAACCTATAATGGTTTGCTGTGGAACTGGAGGTCCACCATTGAACTATGACAGTCGGATAACCTGTGGCCAAACCAAGGTTCTGAATGGAACATCAGTGACAGTGAAAGCATGCAATGATAGTACTGAATATGTAAACTGGGATGGAATTCATTACACTGAAGCTGCAAATCATTTTGTGGCTTCCCAAATTCTCACTGGAAAATATTCTGATCCACCCTTTGCGGATCAGATGCCCTTCCTACTTAAACTCAAGTTTTGAGATCCAACAAAAAAAAAATGAAGCTAAGATATGCTTCTCATTTTTTTTCTGTAATGAAACTAAATTTATTGAAGAATCTGAAATAAAGAAAGTCATTTTCTCAATGGAAGGGAAGTTCGAAGCGAAGAAAAAAAAAAAAGAATTTAAGTGTTTGCTTGACTACGGTGTTGTTCCATGAAAAGCATCAATAAAGTTGCGAAAAAAAGTGGGAGTATTGTGACGGACAGGGTCTTAGTAAAAGTTGCTCCCTCTTTTCCATAGAGATTATCACTATTGACTTGTTTCAGGTGAAATGGTCTCTTGGAATTATGGTCTCTTATTAGTACCTCTAGTAATTCAATGTAAAAATTGAGTAGCCTGCTGAAATTCCTAACTAGAATTGACACATAGAAACTTGCATGCTTCAAAATTTGCCAAGGAGTGTACGCAAAATGCTGCTCCATAAAAATCAAGTTTGAAAAGCATTCGAAATTGGAAAGAGTTCCAAGTTCCAACTGTAGCAACCACTGTGATGAAGAGTGCAATTGATATCTTGCAGACTTCACATAATTACAGAAGAGCAAGAGAAGAAGAAAATAAAGAAATGTTAGAGAGGTGGATTCACTCACTTTGTCACTTTTCAATGACCATTTTGTACAATATCTTTATACCTCTTTGCTCAGCTATGAGCAAAATAAGAATCCAACTAAAACTACAAATTGAGATCAGTTCATTTCTTGGAGACATAAGCATAGTATTGAGCCATGGGAACAACAAATGCGATCACTAATAAACCTCCAACAACAAGTGTGAATTGCCCTCTTTTCTCCTCAGTTTCCTCCCTGGATTTGAAGTTAGATTCTCTTTTGTTCTCCTTGAATTTGGGGCCACCAGGGTCAGGGAGCCCATCAATTGCAGAAACCAGACGCTTGGCAGTGCTGTATACTGCTTCATTGTATTTCTCGTCAGTTGCTAGCACTACAGAAAGGAAAAAAACATGCTCATAGTTAGCAGGCTCTTAACTGCTTGGCAGTTGGCATGACAAATAAAAAGCTGTCCTTCATGCATCGTTTAGCTTATCCTCCGTTCTAGATATTGGTTATTTTGACTAGAGAACAGCAGAAACATAGGCAACAATTTTAGGGCAATGTTCATCCCTGAGACACACTCCAGACGTTGCATACCCCAGATGAAGCCCATAACTAAACCCAAGTATGCATGCAATCGCGGTTTCTGTCTCCTGAACTTGACCCTTTTATCTGCAGCTACTAACTTAGTTGAAGAATGGGTACACAATGGAGCTTCTTCGTTTGGTTCTCTAATTGAAATAACCCAAATAAACAAAGAGAGATGGAAAATAGGTTTGACAATGTATTTTCGACTGAAGGATCTTTACTGCTTAAGCCAGTATGTGCACATTGTCTTACCTCAGACTCAGATAAGCTGGACCTTAATTTCTGAAAGTTTCCCAAACTTCCAGGGATTTCCTTTACAAATCCCTTTAAGATTCTTATGTTATTTCGTTTGGATTGAACATGTCGAAGAAATGGTTCCTGCTTCGACCGGGGAGTGGGATGAGGCACAGAGAAGTATATTTGACAGGTGTATTTTGGATCCAGAGATGTAATGTCCTACTTTCTAATCGAATTGGCACATAAACTAGTATTTCCAAGCAAAATGAAGACATGATCACCTATTGGAAAGCTTTTGCCATAAATAATAGGAGTCCTACAATAATCTCTGATACAAGCAGTGGTGTTGAGGCCATATCCACAGTATAAGACTTGAAACCTAGCTCATCTACGGCATCAAACTTGGACATCTATTCTAAACAATCAAATATAGGCACAATCAAGATGAAGTTTATTAATTGTGTTTGGTAAATTAATACTATATAGATTCAGGATGTAATAGGAAAATAATATTCTGGTTTCTGTCTGATAACATGTCTGTGGTAAAATAATGCCTTTTGGCAGAATGTTCTCATTCCTACATTTTCTTTGTTGTAAGAAATGAAAGTCTTTCTCCACTTTTTGTTAACCAAGAAACATGAACATTTTGGTTTGAAGGTTGCCCCAGTATTTTTAGTTTACATACACAATGGCAATAATAGCAGAAGCTACACTGCTACCAGCAAAAACAAGTGCAGTGAAAGTAAAGTGAACCAAAAGAAGAAGAAAGAAGAACTATACCTGGAAGATTTTCAGAGACAGTGGCATCAAGAACAGTATCACCAACAGCCTGAATAAATTCAGGGCCTCCAGTAATTGCACCTTCCTTTTGACTGGTGACAAGAACAACTATCCCCTTATTATTGCCTTCTTCAAGAGAAGGGTACCAACGTTCTAAAACTTGGTCAGCATACTCAAAAGCATCAGCTTTGCTCTACAACCAAAGAACATGAACAATTACAAACCTTTCCCTTAACAGCATCCGGTATTAGTTGAACTGTTAAGGTTTGAATTTCACCATAGCACCTAAAATAGTTTGCATGCAATACATGTTAAAGGAAATGTTCCAGCTCTGATGGTATATTGTAGATTACTTCTAGTCTAGTAAAATTGTTGCAAATTCAACATATTTGGTACTTCATATTAAACCTTTCTCGTTCTCATTTTAGTTCCCCGTGCAAAATATATGCACGGTGCATGAACTGCATTATCTCAAGGAAACTTGGAAGTGGAGGTCAAAAGAATCTAAAGTACTAAACAAAAATGAAACATAGGAGACTAATCTTTGACAAGTCCGGATTCTGGCAAACACCAAGGAAGCAATATTCCAACCGTCTCTAATCCTTGTTTGACACAAGAGACATAGACGTGGAGTATTCCAAGTCTTAATAAATTGGTGAAGTAATTCAGCATCACACAAGACAAACAAGGAGCAATTCATGGTGAAAGACAGCAAATTAGTTCACACAAAAAAAATCCATTTTATGTCTTCCAAAAGGGGAAAAGAAAAAGGATATTCAAAATGATGAAATTAAGGGAAAGGCAGAGTAAAAAGGTTTACAGTGAGTTTTCGGACAGTGATGACATTAATGTGGTACCCTTTTCTTGATTCAAGATCAGATAACAATCTTTTCAAGTCGGATTTTGTGAGCCTGCTAAGAACATTAGCATCATCAACCACATATGATTCTGTTGGTGGACGGTCATTTAGTACATCAAATTCAGATGCAAATGCAGAGTGAGTAGGTAAGATTGGGCAGTAACTGAGTGCAAGAGAAATTGCTAGAGCTGCAAGACCTTGCTGGACATGAGAAAGCCAATTTGTAGGAGATGAAGAAGATTGTTTATCACTAACAGATAACTGAGTTGGTTGTTTCTCGAGGCAAGAGCAAATGGTACTGCTACTTTTACCGAGTACTAGGGAAGTTGGTTTGGATTGAAGGGATGAAATCTTGGGGTTGAAGAGCGGGCAGAATGAAGAAGGGGAGAGGATGGTTTCCATGGCAGGGGGAAACTAAAACGGCAACAGATCAGGATTGGTGGGATATGAAAGCGAAGAATTTGGACATTGGAAGTTGGAAACAGAAAGTGATTTTCCTTCTCTTGCTCAGATAGTTTTCTGATGAATTTTTGGGGTTCATATTTTTGAGTGGCTTGAATTCTTGGCTGGATTTGAATCAGATAACGTTCTAATTTCTGAACCATGGAAAAAGGATAGGGGCCTTTTGGACTAATAACATACACTGTTTTGGCGGGTATACAACATACACTGTTTTGGCGGGTATGGCTTGGAAGAATTCCTAAATCAAACCTGTCTTGATGGCTAAAATACAAATGAAATACCTAAAATTGAGCAAGTGATTGTCTGAATTCTTTATAGTTGAACACTGAAAAATATTTATATAGTCATGACTTAAGGACTCAACATGCTCTTGCTGGACTAATAGGTATAGCAATGACATTCCTTGGGGCAAAAATACTCTCAAGTTGCCAAAGTTTCTTTCAGCTACTATTACTAATTAACTTTAGGAGCTATTCCAATATGATTTTAAATAAATTGTTTTAATTAAAAAAATCTCGAAATGTGGTTAAAGTGTTTTCGCAATTGGAAATAAAGACATGCACAGAATATTCGAACACAAAAATTGAGAGTGGTATAATTTATTTGACAAAAAAAAAAAAAGAGAGGTATAATTGATTCACATATAACAAATATTTGAAGTTGGAATTTGGTTTCAAATCATAACAAATATACTACCATATCCCAAAACAAGAAGGGGTTAAGTCTGAACTCTGGATGACAACAAAGCTGTAGAAAATCTAAAAAGCCTGTCTAATAAATTTGGTAACTTTTCATTGTATTGTCTATGGAACATGTTATTGCCTTTTCTTCATCTTTGTGCTATAGCCATAAAATAAAACAACACAAGCAAAACAAATAAACGCTATTATAGTCTCAGAAACATTATGAGTTTGGAATCATATATAATGTAGAAGATTCAAATTGTCCAACAGTTTGAAATTCTAAAAGGCTTCGTGCGAAAAATTGAGGAATAAGAATAGTTGATTAACTTTAGATTAGGAATTTAATCAAATTGTTTAGTTATATTCAAATATCAATAGTCCAAAGGGCTAATTCTATTTTGCACCCTAAATTTATATCACTTTCCCATTTTTATACCCTAAAGTTTAGTTCTGAACACTTTACACCCCAAATTCCCAAAATTAGACACTTTGCTCCTTGAACTTTCAAATTTATCATGCTTAAATCCAAATAGTAAAAACTTAGAAAAATTAAGTGCATAGAGGATATAAGAAATCAATGATAATATGCCGAAAATGGTCAAAAGGTACCACGGTATCGTAGTTAAAAAAAAAAAAAGATACTTTGGCATTAACTTGCACCATTATTTATCTCGTTAATTTTACTAACAATATTAGTAATTAAAGCCATACATTGTCATTAATTTTTACAATCCTTTATCTGGTTAATTTTGCAAACGTAGCTATTGATTGGATTTAAATGGGACAAATTTGACAGTTAGGATGCAAAATGTTTAAAATTAAAATTAAAATTATAAAGTGAAAAGGTGATATAAGGTGGCGTTTGGTTCACACCTTGGAATTGGATTTGGGTTTGAAATCATTCATTCTGAGTTTGGAATGAGTCAGTCATTCCAATATATCTGTTTGAGTATATCATTACTATAGTTGATGTTTGGTTCATTGGCTCTTTCAAAATAGGATATAAGAAATTTTCACTAATTAAATGTATTATTATAAATGTATTAGTAAATTTAGTATAACTAATTAATAATTTCTATTAGTAAATATATATAATTATTAGTATAATTGATAATATCAATTATATTACATATATTAATATATATTATATAATACATATAACTAATAATTATCCTTATTATAAGTTTGTAACTAATTAAATTAAATATTATATATATAATTATAATTATAATTATCTAATATATATAAATATTAATTATAATGTATATTATATATTAAATATAATAATTATTATATTTTATTATATTTATAATAATAAATATAAATATATACTCCCTCCGTCCCATTGTTAATGCATGTTTCACCTTTTTCATTGTCCCAAAATTAGAGTCACGCTACACTATTTTCCTTCTAATGTTCCGTCCTTGCCCTCATAGTGCATGTGCTAGAAAATCCAAATAAATTTGGTGGGACCTTCTATTTATTATCCATTTGGAAAAGTCAGAGGAGTACGTGAGACTAACTCTCACTTTATAAGGCCAATAATAGCGCGTGTCTCTAACATACAAAGGGATGCTTTTGGTTAAGATGGGACCCACGAAATCATTACTCCATGAAAAACACAAAGTGCAGCTGACCATTGTACTTGCGACGGGGTAAATTTGGAACAAAGGCTTGACTGTCAATAATGATACCAATGTATATAAAAAGTTGCATTCCCTATAAACGTCTCTTATATTGGGACGGAGGGAGTAATATATTATTATTATATACACATATAATATATTATAATTACATGCAATGCATTTGGTATTTCTGTGCATACTTCTCTTTTTATTATTTCTTCTAATTCTAAAATTCCTTTTTGCATAGTTGTTTATTTTAATTGTTCTTCTATTTTTAAATATGATTTTTCTTCTTTAAAATAATTGATTTGTTGTTTAACATGTTGAATAGTATTTATTGTTTTATAGATAGAAGATGATTGTAATACTAGTAATTCTTTTTGTTTTATTGGTGTTAGAAATTTAAAAGTTATTGTTTTTTCCATAATATTTGTGTGAACTCCTTCACTATTTACAGCAAAAGGATATATTTGAATAAAGAAGGGTGTTCCTAAAATTATATCTATGTGAATATTTTTTACTATAATAAAATTATGTCTTATACAATAATTATTATTGCATATTGATCCCGTAGTAAATTTATATTTTACTTGTAATTTTTCTCCATTTGCAGTTCTTAATTTTTCATTTGTGCTTTCTCAATACTTTGTTGGGATTATCCTTCTTTTATACAACTCTGATCTACTCCACTATCTAATAATGCTACAAATATTTTCTTAAAATCTTCTACCATTACTATTACTAAAGCATACCATCTTTGAAATGTTATTCTCTCAATTATATTTAAATATTATTTTTCATCTAATGGGTTTGCAGAAATAACTATTTCATTTGTTTTTGATGTAGAGAGTTGATCTATAGGTTGATGTTTTATTAATGATATTCTTGCTTCGATTTTTAAGTAAACATGTATAATTATTAGTATAATTGATAATATCAATTATATTACATATACTAATATGCATTATATAATATATACAACTAATAATATCATTATTATAAGTTTGTAGCTAATTAAATTAAATATTATATATAACTGAATATAATTATACAAATATTATAATATAAATATATAATTATAATATATTAAATATAATTATTATATATTATTATTTTATAATAATAAATACAAATATAATTATATAATGCATTATTATTATATACACATATAATATATTATAATTATGTGCACATATAATATAAATTTATAAATATATTTATAAATAATATAAATATATTATTATACAATATTAACAAATTCATAATATATATTATAACAATATAATTATATTTAATTAAATAATTATAATATATATAATATATTATGTATGTGTATATAATAATTATATTTATATTTATTATTATAAATATATTATAATAAGTATACTAATATTATAATTAAATATATAATTATAATTAAATATTATAATTATATAATATATATGATATATATAATTATATAAATATGTATATAATTATATATTAATTTTTTAACGGATGGCCGGACGAGCCTCGTTTCTAAACAGGAATCAGATTTGGATTTTTTTAAAAACTCTCCAGGTTATTAGGGAATTGGGGAACTCCAAATTTTTATATATGATTCCAAAATTTCAATTCTGATAGTAGTAATCCAAACAATAATTATGAAATTTATTTTAATTTTTCATTTCGAAACCTCTTACCAAACGCATTTAAGTTTTGGAGTATAAATTGGAATTTGTCATTGTCCAAATATGTCTCCAAAACCGTCAAATTTACTTTGCGTGCAATCTCGCTATTTTCCCTCTTTATAATTTTCTCCACATCCTGAATTCCATTTTTTGAAATTACCACCAACCCCCTAAGCGCAAAAGATTCCCACAGATAAAATCCCCAAGAACTGTCCCACATTATCTATTCCCCACATCACCAGCCATGAATCCCACTCCCTGTCTCCATCCCCATCGTCTCCACCATCTTTCATGGCCATGTCCACTTTCCTCCTCTCCCTCTTTCCGAAACCCCCTCAAAACCCCATTTCAAGAAAGCCCATTTCACCTCTCAAGCACCCCAGCATTCTTATCTCAAGGAGGCTTGGTATTATTTTCACTACCACTTCACTGAGCTCTGTCCTCTCCTTGGTCCTTCAATGCCCTCAAATCCCCCCATCTTCTGCTGCTGAAGCATCATCAACTTCTTTTCTATCAGGAATTGCCAATACCAAATCTTGGTTTCAGTTCTATGGCGATGGATTTGCCATCCGGGTCCCACCTCAGTTTGAAGACATCTTGGAGCCTGAGGTTTGGAACCAATTCTTTTAAGCTTGTTCTTTTTTAAATATTTGTTTAGTAATTCATTGGTATTATTGGACTGATGTCACAGTTTGGTAAGCTGCATTTGTGTAACATTTTTTGGTATTTAGTGAAACTCTCCATTTTTTTAAAAAGCTAGATTAGATCCATTAGGGAACTTTCTTCTCATTCTTTTTTTTTTTTTTTAAAGGTTCAAAATGATTTGTTGGAAAAATTAAAAAGTAAATTCCGTATGCTCATACAATGATCTTATCCACTCTGTAGAGTTCACATATTACAGTATTCCAACTAGCCAAACTTACTTACTTGTGGAAAACTCATGAGATTGACTGTAAAGTTGTTAAGATCAGTAAAAGCCGTAACTTTCCTGAAGCAATTCATTCTAACTCTGAGTTTCTTCAAAATTACAATTATAATGAACAAAATCAAGCTAAAATGCGGACTCTATTCCAAGTTAAAACTGTAATTTGGATCAAATTTGCTGTGGAACATCTTGAAAGGACTTCCATTGCAGCTGAAGCAAATTTCAAAGTTTTCTTTAAGTTTACTGTTTGCTAGTAATGTTTTAGTTTTACCAGCAGATGAATTGTAATCTTGTTTAGTGGCTTTCTTTCTAAATCTTGCAGCTTCCTTTGAATATGTTTTGGTACCAAATACTCACTATTTGGTAAAAGTGCATACTAATCACCAAATGCAGTTATGATGCAGTAACACTATGATATCTCAATTAACCAGCTTCCTACGTTTTGATAGTGGTCTTCTGCTAATATCTTAGATATCTCATTTTTGTTAATGTACAGGGTCTAATCTTTTCTGTGTTATAGGATTATAACGCTGGACTGTCTCTGTATGGAGATAAGGCAAAGCCAAAGACTTTTGCTGCGCGATTTGCATCTCCAGATGGGTAATTGTTCTGATGTTTGGTTTCATTTACAATTGCCTTGTCCTGTTCCTTTTTTGTTTCACTTGTGAAAAATATCTTTTGAGAACCCAGAATTTCCAGCAAAATACATAAACTGAAGTGAACACTATATAATGTAATGACTCTTTCTTATGAACAATTTAGCATGTGATTGAGATTGCTCGTCAAAGATATGGCTCTCAGTTGCAATGGTAATGCAGCTGAGCAGGTTTTATGGGGTTAAGAAGTTAGGTGGAAAATAGTCCCTCTAATTTTGGTAGGTTGGTGTGGAGAGGCACTTAGTAGACATTAACATGCCTGATATTTTCAGGTCTCATTAGAGTGTTTTAGTGATTTTTACTGGGTTTTCAGTTTGTGAAGTTGGCTCATTTGGTGACAATATGGTGGCACTTTCTTGCTATCAAGTTTTAAGTCTTATCCTGGTTATTCAACTAAAGTAAAGATTTTCTAGAGATCTGATTAATGCAATGTTCTTGGTGTTAACTATGCTTGTGAAATCTAATTCCACTTCTTTCTTGCATAGAGGCCTGCAATAGTATCTGTTCTAGTTGATCAACTGCTTGTGGCAGGAAACATTTACTGATGCCTCTTTGTCCTAACCCTTTCTCATTATTTGACCTTGTACCATTATAATATTGATTCGTCAAAGTAATTCTTCAAGAATGTTGCTTGCTAGGACTTTGAAATTGCTACACAGTAACTTTCAAGAGAACAAACGTAATATTGGTTCTCTCTTGCCTATTACCTTCCGTCCTTCCTTTTAAGAGCAAGTGATGGAGTCCTTTCTCTTTTTGGTACAATGAATTGCTCTGATATGGTATGCTGCTAATTTGGCTGGGTGACCACCCATTTGTTAGATACTACGGAATGACAATGGTAATGGATATAAAAATTCCTCAATGTTAAGGTTGTTGGTCAAACCTTTTTAGGTTGTTTGGTTTAATCTCCATGGTTATTGTTTGTTTTCCCTCCCTTCATCAGTCTCATTCTTCCTTCCTTTATCTCTTTCCATAACAAGCTCCCTATTTTATTGCTACTGTCCAACCCCACCTCTAACAGCCAAATGCGTTGCCAACTAAGGCACCTCCAGCCCTTCTGAAAATGAAATTGAGATCAAACCCAGATTAGTACCCTTGATGTGAAAATTCCTCAATGACAATGGTAATGGATATGAAAATTCCTCGATGTCAATGGGTGTTGGTCAAACCTTTTTAGGTTGTTTGGTTTAATCTCCATCAGTAATGGGTCACAGTTTTTTTTTCCTTCATCAATTTCATTCTTCCTTCCTTTATCTGTTTCCATAGCAAGCTTCCTCTTTCATTGCTACTGTCCAACTTCACCTCTAACAGACAAGTGCGCTGCCAGCTAAGGCATCTCCAGCTCCAGCCCTTCTCAAATTGAGATCAAACTCAGATTAGTACCCTTGATGTGGAAGAGGTAAATCTGAATTAATATAACTCAAAGTAGGCCATAGAATATAAGACAAACTTATAAAATTTAGATTGACACCTACTGCACCAAAGTTGAAACAAATACCAGACTCATGAAATTTAGCCTGTTAACCAAAACAACCATGACCACTGCCACAAAATCTTCACTGCCATGTTGCCATGTTGTTATGCATTGTAATTAGGAGGTGCCAAAGAGAAGGGGAATCAATGAGAATTCAGGAGTTAAGGGCCCAAAAGAGAAGGGGATATTGCTGAGAATTTCAGGAGGGAAGAGGCCAAAAGAAGGGGAAATTGATGAGAGTTTCCAGGCTGTGAGGGGAAGGCGTGCATCACTGGAGAAAGAAACTTGGAAGAGATCCACTGTTGTGTTCTTTTTTCCTTTTTCTTTTTTGTTTTTGTTTGCACTTCAAATTCTTTTATGGGCTGAAAGTGCCTATGCCCAATTTGGTCTATAATGGCCATTGCCTAATTTTAGGTTTTTTGAAAGTGATAGATACATATCCATAGAGCTAAACTAAGCATCATGTATGGGTGTCAATCCCAGCTATACCCAGTGGGGAGTGTCAAAACCCGTGAACCAAATGGGTGGCAAGACTTTTTGAGTCCAGGAATCCCTATGCTTATTAGCTTTTAGCTTGTATATTTTTGTTTTGGCCCTTAAGATAAAGGCTTAGTGCTAAACTTTGACCACTCCTCCAACAGTCACTGCCACCTTCTTTTCCCAACAGGCATAAGGATTGTCATTTCAGCTTGTTCTTCTTGGTTGTTTCTAGGAGTCTAGTTATTGTACCATACTTGGTGACTTAAGAGGAGATAGAGAACCTTGTTTTCCTGACCTCAGTCCTTTTCTCTTGGACTGCCTTGTCTTTCTGGCCCTTTTGGGTTGAAAATTTTGCACAAAGGCAATATCAATATCAATATCAAATTACTGACATATGGCTGTGGAAGAAGAGATGTAGAATATGGTATTTTCCATTGGCTTTCGGCTGAGTGACTGATTTATATAGATACGTCTCCTCGCAATAAAGGGCTTTGAATTCATGTCTTTATGTTGTCTGCCCCTCCATCATCCAGTGCCTAAAAGGAACCTAGTTAGTTGTTGCAGCCCTTCTAAAGTATTTTAAGTTGGATCAGAATCTGAATGTATTGAAGCTTGTATAGAAGAAATCAATGTGAAAATGTTCTTGGCATTCTCAAGTTATTACTTTGGGAAAAATGAACAGTTGAGACAACAGAATGTTTCTGAGTTGCTAATATTACAAAGTTTAACTTTTGCCTTCTTCAGGAATTTATGTTTGGTTTGCCATAAATTCCCCTGGTGATTGATCAGACAGGATTTTGAGTGAATTTTAAGGGCTTTGTTGAGTACATTCTGTAGCATCTCTATGTTTTCCATTATCACTTTACTCGCTTGATCATCTACCTCTTCATCTTCCTTCACCATTCCATGTAATGGTAATTTTTTTAATTTTTTTTAAGTTACTGGAGTTTTAGACTTGAATTTGTGTTCATTAACAATCAATTTTTACACTTTTGGCTTGTGATCCAGATCCGAAGTGTTAACTGTTGTCATTCGCCCTTCTAATCAACTGAAGATCACATTCTTAGAGGTTGGTAAGTGGAATTGTAGTGCTTACTCTGAATTAATTTCAGTAACACCAGAAACTGATTTACTTTTGTCACTCTTATTGCTTTATTGTCGCATTTGAAGCATCTACTGTCTGGTAGTTGAGCTAGATAAGAAGATGTTCCAAAACAGAAAATTCTTTGGCTGCCTACGCATTGAGAAACTAAGCTAACATTCATTCTTGTTTGCCTTTTGTTTCCGTCAAGATAACTGTCATGTGCTGTCATTTCTCTTTGCCAAATGATCATTTTCAAAGGAAAGGCTTTTGAGGGGTAGTCTATACCTCTATTTTATGTGAGCAGAGCAATTCATGCAATCAAGTACCACTTTGTGTTTCTCAATAATTTAGAGGCGAGCTTTTGGAAGAAAGGAGAGCAAAGGGGATGGGGATAGCGAGAATCAAACTTTCATTTTAAGACAAAAAATTGAAGACTCTTAACAAGTGCTCTCTGTTCAATTCCTGCAAAATGGAACCTTTTCTTTTAATATATATCCTATTGCATGTATTTGGTTATCATGTAGCAAAAATGGCAGAAAAGTTAGTTCATGCCCATCTGAAGCCTTTCTTTGGGATATTCAAGTATTTACTAATGTTGTTTGAGTAAACACGCATCGCCATGCTGGGTCCAAATAGATGGTTGTTTTTTGGGATTTTGTATAAAACTTCACTATAGATCACGACAGTGGTTTTAGGAGTTTTTCCAAAACATCATATAATTGATGAATTTTTGAAAGCACTCCCTTCCCCCTCCATCCTCGCTTCTCCTCCCCACCTCATCTTTCCCCCTATCCACCAACTTCCCCCCTTCTCCTTCCCCACTTCTCCTCCACTTCTCCTCCTTCCCCATATCCACCACCCCTCCCCACTCTTCCCCTTCTACCATCCAAGCCACCATACCCACCCCACTTTCCCCCTCCACTCTCTCTTTCCCTCCTCACCCCTTCCTCTAAAAGAGGGGAAAAAAGGGGGTGGATGTGGCCGCTTTGGTGGTGGAGGGGAAAAGAACAGAAGGGAAGAGAAAAGTAGGAGGGAGCGGGTAGAAGAAACGGTGGCAGAAAAGGAGGGAGAGAGTGGTGGGAGGAGGTGGGCTGGTGGACTATGTTACTTGGACTCTTCATTTGACTCCAAAGTACCCGTGCTGACATGACCTGACGCTGGTGCTAGTATGGGATACAAGTTTGACACGTCAAAAACTTTGACTTTTGTGAGATGTGATGTTGATGGGGAGGAGACATGGTTGAGAAAACTCATGGATATAGAAGACTTGTTACACTGGAATCCTTAATGAGCTATGATTTAGAATTCTCCAATCTTTATTGGGCTATTAACTTGTATGTTTGGCTATACTCTATAAATCACATAGGCAAATTTCTTAAATTAATGCCGAAAAATAAATTTGCCCCTCATTTCTTCGATCCGTTTCTCAATCTAGTGCACCAAACTTAAATTTTTATTTCATTCTTTTGAAATAGTGTGCTCACATCTCATAAAATTATAT
The DNA here is from genome assembly GCF_036785885.1 of Coffea arabica. NCBI lineage: Eukaryota > Viridiplantae > Streptophyta > Magnoliopsida > Gentianales > Rubiaceae > Coffea > Coffea arabica. Next base: position 69,376,550 of record NC_092312.1, on the reverse strand, counting down.
TTGCATTTCAATCCCTAGATAGAGACTTAAATGTCAAATTTTTTTAATAACCGTGAGAGGGTGTGCGATACCTCTCATAATTACAATCCATTAGAGGTACTGCACGCTGCTCTGTGTGGCACCTCACAATATTAAAAAAATTTCCATTAATGATTTAAAAAAATATTGCCCTGTTATAGCCATTGCAATATATATATATATATATATATATTTTAAAATCATTTGAGGTGCCACACTGCATTGATGGAAAAATTTTTTTTATATTGTGAGTGTGCAACACCTCTAACAGATTGTGTGAATGATGCGGCATATCTCACGGTCATTAAAAAAAATTTTCATTTCAATTCAAGGATTGAAATGCAAATACAATTTTGTGAGAAGTGCCACATACAATGTTCCAAAAAATGAAAAAAAATTTATTTAAATAGATGTGGCATCACTAGATTGAGAAACGGATTGGAGATTTCCTCATTTAAAGGACAAATATATTTTTTAGTATTAATTTAAGAAATTTGCCAAATCATATGTTTACTAGAAATTTTGCTGTACCCATGTACTCGTGTTTTGAGTCCTTAGAAGTGTCCGCATATCCTAATTTTAGGGCTAATTCCTTTGAATACCAGTGAAAAAAAATTGCACATATGTTGTTTTGACAGGATTTTCTTCAACTATACCTGCCGGGTTTAGTAAATGTAGGGTTGGGAAAATATTTTTTTAAAAAAAATAAAATCTGAAGGCTACCGGGCTGACTCAGCTCGACAGCCTAGCTAATTTTTTTTTTTGTTTTTGAAAAAATTGAATGACTCAGCCCGGCAGAAATGATGCCAAAGAAAAAAAGGATGAAATCTGTAGGGCATGTCAGGTGATTCTTTTCAAAAAGAAAGCTGGCCCTGCGTGTAGCAGCTGCCACTTGTGCCCGGAAGACTGTTCAGGGACTAGGGAGGCGTGTAGTAACCACCACTTGTGCCTAGAAGACTGCTTATAGTTTTCTTAATAAGTGCTAACCATTTTTTAGCTGGCCCGTTGTCTTCTGTACCCAAGACATTACTAGCGTTTAAAGGAACAATTTCTTGAAACCTAAATGTCCAAGGGATTAGAGAGGAGTACTCGTGAAATTTGGTTACCTAATTTAGATGTCATTAGAGATAATCAAGGGCGATTTGTTTGTTGATCAAACTCACCCGAGAACGTAGATGTCAGCAGAAGGTGATGCACGTAGCCGGTATTCTAGATTCAAATTTCCCCAAGCTTGTCGTGCTTAGTCAACTTGGCAGCCTTTAGGTGTTTTTTTTAAAAAAAGAATTTTCCCAAGTTGGCAGGCAGAGTTGAAGAAAAGCACCCTATCAGAACAATATTTGTGCGATTTTTTCATTGATATTCAAAGGAATCAGCCTAATTTTAGATAGTTGACGAATTAGACACTTACACATACTCGAATTCAACACTCGTACCCAACTCCTAGTAACGTAGGTGGTGGAAGTGGGAATGGTGGTGGAAGTGGGAATGGATGTGGGTTTTTTTGGTATTGTTGGGTGTTTTCGTTGGTGGTTTTTATATAAAACTTGAGTGTTTTTACAAGTTACTGTAGATAGTGTTTAAATAAAACTTTTGCACATCTAAAACAAGACTAAAACATGCCAAACCCCCACCCCTGACATATTTTAGCATAATGGAAGCTCACACCTTAAAATTTGTGCAATTTAGAAAAATGGATTTAGCAAGGGAACTAAAAAGAAAATGACATAAAAAAAGGAGTGAAAATTATTGGATGTTGTTGTTATTAGGTAGCCATGTGATAGTAGCATGTGATTGAGCATATTTTTGGAACGATCAAAAGGTGTAACACCAAAGTTGCTCATGCCTTATGTTTATTGATATATGGGCAAAAGTAGTTTTTGAATGTTTTCTAGGTCTTTTCAAATTTATTCTAGAGGATTCATGAAAGTATATATGCCATGTTTTTTCTTATGTCGTGTAACCCTAGTTACTACCATTGATGAGTTTGGATTCAAGTTGAGCTTATATAGCTAATATTTGTACTGAGTGTCCTATTGATTTCCAAATGTATTAGGTTTCAATTAAATGAAAAGATTTGAGCATAGCAGATTTAGGCATTTGGTGGAACGGGAGAGGAGGTGCTCTAGAGGGGAGTAAGTTCTTTCAACGTTATGACTGATGCTATTGCAATGTTGAATGCATTGAAACATGGACAAACAGTGGGCCTGTATTGGCTTTCATTGTAGGAAAATTCTTAGGTAGACCTTGGTCCATGGGCCTTGGGATTTGGTGTGTTTGCAGTTGCAAGTGCACAATGGGTGGCCTAAACCGGGCTAGCTCAGCTCTGTCCGATTTGGGTCATTCATTTCAAATTCCTTCTTCCTTCTTCATCAACGCAAAGAACATCTTCCTCACCTATTCCAAGTGTGTTCTTACCAAAGAACAAGCATTAGATGCAATTAGGAATATCCAGTTTCCTATTTCTCCCGTTTATATACGAGTTGCTCAAGAAACCCATCAAAATAGATCTTCTCGTTTACATTGTCTGATTCAATTCACAGGTAAATTTCGTACTGAATCTGCAAGATTCTTCGATATCAAATCATCCAATTCAAATTTAATGTTCCATCCAAATGTTCAAGACACAAGGAATTTATCCGCAGTTAGGGATTACATATCAAAATACGGAGATTTTGTCGAATGGGGAAACTTCAGACCAAATGGGCGGAGCAGATTCTCATCTGACAAAACGGGGGAGGTATATGCCGTTGCGCTTGCCAAGGACAATAAGGAAATGATCCTTGATGTCATCAAGAAGGGCTATCCTTGATAATTCATCATTCACTGTGACAAATTATCGAGTAATCTCGATAGAATATTCTAGAAGTCACCAGAACCATACATGGCTCTCTTCCCTCAGGCAGAACGCGTTCCTACGTTTTTGATAAATTGGGTTACTCAAAATATAACTGAACCTGCTAACAGACCACACAGATGCATGCCCATAATAATTGAGGACTTAAGTCGAACAGGTAAAACACATTAGGCTAGAAGTCTCAATCCTCAGGAACACAATTACTATTCAGACCATATTGATCTGGCCCATCACTGTGACAATACCTGGTATAACATCATAGATGACGTAAGCCCTCAGTTTCTCAAACACTGGAAAGAATTCCAAGGGACACAACGAGATTGGTCATCCAATTGTAACTATGCCAAACTAAGGAAAGTAAAAGGGGGAATTCCAACTATTATACTCTGCAATCTTGGTTCCAATTCTTCGTATCATGACTACTTAAATGTACCAGATCGCGTGGATCTCCTCAATTGGACTAAGCACAATGCAGCATTCTACTTCCTCGAACAGTCCCTATTCGCACTTACAAATCAAGATCAGACACCACCGGCTAATTTCTTAGATTATACGTTAAAAAAAAATAATCCGTCAAATGCACCTCTGACAGTGGGTGTTTCTTGTTCTATAGCGTCAGCACGGCCGCATAATAAAAAATTCCACCGTCTGCAAAAAATTCAGTTTTGCAGCAGTGTCAGGTGCGGACGTGCCCAGTCAGCACGTCCGCACCTGAGCAAACAGACTGCTGGTCTGCGCAAATGTCTGGCGCGGACGTGCTCGTGCTCCTGAAGAAACAGACTTCTGGTCTGCGGGATTATAATTCCCTTCTAAATAGTAAAGGGATTATAATTGTACATATGCTACCATTCATGACTTAGGAGTGTATTAAAAGGAGTCTTTTTTTTTTTAGGGGTTAAGTAGTATCTTGGAAGCTACGTTGACTTAATTTACGTTGTATGACATTATTATTGTTTATTGAAGACGCCAGACTACAAATTGGCACTCTCCCATAATTACTCTTCTCTTTTAACTACTCTCTCTCTCTCTCTCTCTTTTCTTTTTTTGAAGAAACTACTCTATCTTTTGATTAGGCATGTTAATAGGTACAAGCTGAGTGTAATCTCTTTTATCCAAATCTAGATCTATTAAATTTGATTAAATCCAAACCCAAATCCAAACTGTTATGGGTCTAAAAAGCAAATTCAGACTCAAACCTTATAATATCCAACGGATATTCGTTATGTTTTTCTAAACATACTAAAATAAAAAATTATTAAAACATGTAGAGTTCAAAAATAATATAAATATCATCCAATTTTTACTTTCAAATAATAAAATTAATATTCAAGAAGTGAAGTGCAATATTATGAACTAAATTAACTACTTCTATTTATTTTCAAAGTTTTATATCAATGTCCAATATTATTTTATATATTTACTAGTATATATGTATAGATACACACACACACTAGTATTTAATTATATATACATGGGTTTGGATTTTGGTATGGAATTACAGGGTCTGGGTGTGAGTTTAAGAAATTAAATCAAAATGCAATCCAATTATATTGGATTTGGGTAAGATCCGACCCAATAATATGACTAGTCTCAAAATCGACTTACTATGACAACATCAAATCAACATATATAAGAGCCGTTTAGGTTGCTATTTTCTAGGATTTTTGTGAAAAAAATAAATTTATTATAACGACATGATATATGTAAAGTAAAAAGGTAATTGAAAAAGTATATTCACAAAAAATATAAAAATATTTTAAAAATGACAATTCAAATAATGTCTTTCTAAATTGCCATTACGTACAAACTAGATTAGTAAAAGGATAAATGTGTAAACAAAATCTTATGTCAGTAATCTTGTAAAAAATAAAATAGATATGTCATTTTTGACAAAAAAAAAAAATTAAGCCTTTGAATTTGGATGGATAAAGGGAAAATACCAAACAATAGGATAAAAATAAAAATAAAAAAGGTATCACAATTGACATCAATTAATAACTCTACGAAACCTTTAAACCAAAAAGTACTGGGAATAGCGAAATTAAAAAAAAGGATATACAAGATATATCGCATCTTTATCACAGAGTGTTTTTTTTTCCTGCTTGATTGATTATAAGTTATAACTACAGAGCGAAGACGACCTATACTACTACTTCGAGAATGACGTCAAGGTTTATCTCTAATTCGATCCGATATTTCATATATTTTTTTTAACAAAAAAAGAAAGTAATACGGAAGCATTCATTCGTGCCCACCTCGCAATAAATCAAAAAAAGGTTCAAAAAAAAAAAAAAGAACATTAATCAGGTACTGCTCATAATTACAACAGTAATGATTTTGTTTGTTCTCATAAAGCATGGTCAAACATGGCTGACTGACAAAATGAGATGAGATGCTCTTGGGGAGGTGGGGTTGTTTTCTAATCTATCCACATGCGCAGACCAGAAGTCTGTTTCCTCAGGCACGGACGTGCTGACTGGGCACCGCACCTAACACTGCTGTGAAACTGATTTTTTTGCAGACGGTGGAATTTTTTATTATCAGCACGGCCGCTATAGAACAAGAAACACCCAATGTCAGAGGTGTATTTGATGGATTGTTTTTTTTTTAACGTATAATCTAAGAAATTAGCCGACACCACCTGTACAAGACGAAGAAGAGGCGGACAACAATAATTAAGTTTGCATGTGGCTATATATTCCTCCAGTGGAATTGATGCAATAAGGGACACCACGTTCCAGACCAGTCCCACCACTTGGTCGGTGTCAATTCGGGCAAACTACAACCTCTGCAAGAGACACTGCCTGTGGGCACGGCTCCTGATTAGCCTCGACAAGATGTGGGTATGACTTTTGATCAGGACTCTTTTGCGGAGGTTGTAGTTTGCCTGAATTGAGGAATATACAGTCACATACGAACTTAACTATTGTTGTTTGTTTCTTTTTTTTCTTGGACAGGTGGTGCCTGATTTTAATTTGTGAGTGCGAATAGAGACTGTTCGAGAAAGTAGAATGCTGCATTGTGCTTAGTCCAGTTGAGGAGATCCACGCAATCTGATATACTTAAGTAGTCATGATACGAAAAATTGAGACTAGAATTGCAGAGCACAATAGTTGGAATTCCCCCTTTTATTTTCCTTGGTTTGACATATTTGCAATTGAATGACCAATCTCATTGTATCCCTATGAATTCTTTCTAGTGTTTGAGAAATTGAGAGTTTACGTCATCTATAATATTACAGTGATGGACCAGATCAATATGACCTGCATAATAATTGTGTGCTTGAGGATTGAGACTTCTAACCCAACATGTTTTACCTGTTCGACTTGGCTTTCGATTATTATGGACATGCGCCTGTGTGATCTGTTAGCAGCCTCAGTTACATTTTGAGTAGCCCAATTTATCAAGAACGTAGGAACGCGTTTAGCCTGAGGGAAGAGAGTCATGTATGGTTCTGGTGGCTTCTGGAATATTTTGTCCAGATTACTCAATAATTTGTCGTAGTGAATAATGAATGATCGAGGATCACCCTTCTTGATGACATCAAGGGCCATTCCCTTATCGTCCCTGGCAAGCGCAGCAGCATATACCTCCCCCGTTTTGTTAAATGAGAATCTATTCCAACCATCTGGTCGGAAGTTTCCCCATTCGACAAAGTCTCAATGTTTTGATATGTAATCCCTAACTGCGGATGAATTTCTTACTCTTTGAACATTTGGATGGAACATTGAATTTGAATTGGGTGATTTAATATCGAAGAACCTTGCAGATTCAGTGCGAAATTTACCTGTGAATTGAATCAGACAATGTAGATGAGGAGATCCATTTTGGTGGATTTTTTGAGCAACTCGTATGTAAATGGGAGAAATAGGGAACTGGATGTTCTTAAGTGCATCTAATGTTTGTTCTCCAACAAATCCTTGACATCCCACCATAGACCGTGGTTGGCCTAGGAGTTTTCCTCCAGTTTAACCCAATAATCCTGACTCAAAAGGAGTCAAAATCTCTTTTTTTATGGGTTTAACATCATAAATGAAGCGCTAGTCGCTAGTGGTTATTTTGGTGGACTTGGCCATAATTTGCACCTTGTTTGAAGCATGTAAGTTATTGTAAAACTTTGTAAATGAAGGGCAAGAGTGATTACTAAGAATATTTGCTCAAGAAGTAATCTCTAAGTGATATATCTATTTCCCCTCTAATGTGATTTGGGAAATATATAGAAAGAGCAACCCACCTTTTCTTTTCTGCAGTTGGCATCCTTGTATTTGTCAAACTTTGGTTGGCTTCAGTTCATTTGTGCTAGATGTGGCATAATTTGGTTATGGGCATGGCCAATTCATTTTTCCCTTGTTTCTGTTGAGTTTAAAATGGGTGCTATGGCACCAATAGTACTCAAGAAAAAAGAACTATGGCTTGATCTTAAATTGAGATTTGAGAATAGGAATAAAATAGTCCAGCCGAGTTACAGTCTGTACGATATGTGACATTGACACCTAATTTTTATGCTCTGAGGGTATTCCATGTGCAATAAGAATTTAGCATGTTGTTCGTGTGCAACCAAGTCTGAACTTGGATTTTAGCCAATATATTCAAGTTTACAATTCTGCTGGTTTGAGCAATCATGATAACCTGTCCCCATACATAGTAAGGTTAGTTTTCTAATCCTCCTACAACACATAAAAGCTGTCCATTTCTAAAAGCATGAACAACCCCTTTTGGCACATCATACTTCTTTCTGGCACCCTTGATTTTTTCGTGCAAAGGGGAAACTCATATGGAGAATATGGGTAATATTTAAAGCATACAGACATCTGATTAACTTATATTTTGAGTTTGCCCCACAAGGTGAACATACCCATACATGCCTTATTTTGTATCATACTTCCATATGTATATGTATTATACACTACCTTTCCAGATTGAGGCATAAGACATTGGAGAAGCATAAGCAAGCATACCAAACCGAAAATTGTTCCATTTGTCACCCCCCCCCCCCCCCCCCACATACCACCACCAAAAAATCTTTTGGAGTTCGGGAGCTTCTCCCACAATAAAAACTCATTTCAAATCTGACACATCCTTGGAGGAGAGAAGCTTGTCTTACAAACAGTAAACTTGAAAGCTGTCAAAAAGTGTCCTGCCATTTCTGTCACTTGATTGCATACTTCTTTAGCATTACTTTCATTTGCATGCATCAAAATGATGTGATATGTAGTATAATGCATGCAATGTTGTAATAAATTATTCCATGGTTAGTATGAAGTAATTTGACAAAAGCTGCAGAATATTTTATCATACTTTAGCTTTCTGTTTTTGTAAAAGGAGATTTTCATTGCCACAAGAGAGTTCTTGAGCTCTTGTATGTGGGGCTTTGAGCTTGATCCAGTGCTTGCTAACTCCTACTCCCTGGAGGAGATAATCCCCTTTCACTAAAGCAAAAGCTCTCAGGATCTGCTACTTTTGTAGCATTATCGCAAGTAAAAGGTACTAAAGACTAAAAATGAGATGATTTAAGTATCTGAGCTCATCAGACATTGATTTGTCCAATTAGCTTCATCATGAAATGTTGACAATGATGTCAATCTTTTAGAAACCAATCTGAAAATGCTTCTTTCACCTTAAGCAAAAATGAAACAGTTGCTGTAAGAATTATGCATGCTGTTTATGACATACCCATAGTTTAAAACTGAATATTCTGATAATATTTTTTTAATATGATTTATTTGGGCTTACATACACTATTATTACAAATTCTATTCCAAATTAAAGAAATAATGATGCTTTTATTTGGTTCCCTTAGATATAAAAATTGATTTTTCAAATATCAACTTGAAAGTCGATTTTGGAGAGGAATTGACTTCCTTTTTTCCCCTTTTCTTGTTTTCTTTCTTTTTTTTTTTTTTTCCTTTTGCAATTCACAAGACGCACACAGGGTGACATAACCAAATACACATGGACCAGTATGAGTATTTGCATGACACCAACACAATAAACCAAGGTCTTGAGCATTTTACATGTTTTCAGAAGGAAACAAATGAGTAGTCAAACGAAGGAGAAAAATAGACAGACCAAGTGTCAGATGTGAATGAAGTAAGATACTGTTACTGTAAGAGACGGACAAGTGGCTGATCAAATAGTGCCTGCATGTTGGTAGAATACTTGGCAGTTTGCTGCAAGTGTGCTGTGAAAATACAGCTGCAAAAGCCTTGAAAGTTTGCTACAATTCTTCAGTCAAAATACAGTTGTAAATTCCAAATTATATCCAGCCAACTTCCTCCCAGCTCCCCAAGACAATTTAGTTTCTGTGGATTAGTTGTTTAGTTTTTCTAGCTAGTGATCCTAAGTTATGCTATATGACTAGCAGGTGTTCAGTGTCAAATAAGTATATGATTTCTGAGTTCCTTTTTATAAAGCTGGAACTTGAAGCAGTATACGTATGAGTTCCTTTCTACAGCTTCAAAGACCCATACAAAGTTTTCAATTTCTAGCTGCTACCACTTGATGACTAAGGTGAATGACTGATCTAAAGAAAGTAATTGGAATGTCATGGGGAGGTGGTGAGAAGTTGGATAGCTTTTGCCTGCTTATTTGCAGCTGCAATTTGACAACATAATGGTAGCAAACATCCAAGGCTTATGCAGCTGGACTTCGACAGCATACTTGTAGGCAATAAAGCTTGTATCGCAGCTTCTGTTGGCTGTAGATGGGAAATTACTGCAATCAAGACTGAAGTAAGGTCCATCAATATTTGTGGTTGTACTTTTGAGGTGTGGAGGAAGAGGAATTAAGGTGTTGGGTGTGAACTGCAAACGGAAAGAAGAAAAGTAATCATGAGGAGGAAAACAGAAGTTGCTTTCTTATAAATTAACTTTAAAGCTGATTTTTGACAAATCGATTTCTATTTTACAGAAATCAATCAAAACCAGCAATGGTTGCTTGACTTTGATATGAAAAGCAATATTGGTGTAAATAACTCATGTCATTAGCTATTTCCGTTTTTCATTTTTTGTGCATATGCAAAAAACCTTTTTGGAAAGGGAACAGATTGTGCAGTCCTGTTACTAAATTTACAATTGGCTTCTTATAATTTTTTGAGCAGGCCAAAGATGTTACTGATTTAGGCTCCATAAAGGAGGCAGCTAAAATATTTGTTCCAGGTATTTTGGTATTAGTTGATTTACCTGCTTTTTACTTTCGAGCAAAGGCCTGAACATCATTCCATCCATCAAGATAATTCATGGTCTACCCCTCAGATCTTTCTTTCATTTTCAGAAGTGATTTGTCTGTTTTTTGGTGTTGATATTTCAATTCCGAACATGGCCTGGCAGGTGGAGCAACCCTTTATTCTGCCCGCACAATAAAAATAAAGGAGGATGAAGGATTTAGGTAAGAACAGGTTTCTTAAAGCATATCAGTACACATTGCTATCTTGTTTATGAATGGATTCTAAATACTATACGAGAGAAAAACATTAAGCTTTAAAAGGTGTAAATGGAAAATTTGGATTTTTGTCAACCATAGAAGTACCCTGTTTTTCTTTCTTCCCTGCACTTTCAGACTAGAAAGCTTTCTTGACTTCAATATCTTTACAGGAAAACCACCTCTCATTACTGTTATTCCTGCAATTTAAGTATAACTGTGTCCTTATATCTTTCCATAATATTTGCATTTCAGGACTTACTACTTCTATGAGTTTGGTAGAGATGAGCAACATGTTGCACTTGTAGCTGCTGTAAATAGTGGAAAAGTATGTTGCTTCGATTCTCTTAAATAGCTTTGATTCTTTTTGTCCTGAAAAATTAGAGTGCTCATTCTGCTGGTTAGTACACTTTTGTAATTTCATCTCTCACTATTGCTTGCAGATCACTGGATTCAACAATTTCCTAAATGAATTAAATTATCCTGTAATCTTGAATTTATGTTTCTCTTCTTAACTAACTTTTTTGACTTATTTGGTGTGCATTTGTTTCATCAATATTCTTGTCTGCTTTAAATGTTTTAGGCCATTATTGCTGGAGCTACTGCACCACAGTACAAGTGGAATGATGACGGTGTGAAGCTTCGTTCTGCTGCTGTCTCGTTGACAGTCTTATAGCCTATAATCTGGTGCTAAGATTTCATAAACCGAGTTTCCTTTTGACTAGGACAAAGAAGATGCTACAGATAACAGCTAAAAGTAAATACTGACACTGTCATCAGTTATCTCAAGCCTTTTCAGTAATAGGCATTATGAATAATATCTGCTGAGGATGCATGGTATAGGCAAAAACTTTCTTCTTTGCCATAGCAGCATATAGGAGCAGAGATATATACATGTGTTGTATGCATATGGCAAGAGATTTACTTAAGCTGGAAAGGGGCCTAAATTTTTGTTTGTAGTAGTTTCAAACAGGAAGCTGAGAATGATTGGTCCATTCCTTTTTGGGTGCTGAGATTTTTCTTAGTAGGCTAGTTGTTATATCTTGTCAGCTCCAAGACATGTAATCAACTTTTCATGACTTCAAATTTTCATCTTCATTGGTTGTTTTGTTTGCTTCTTTTAGGAGTCAAGGGTGGATCTTTCTAAAATTTGTGCGGACATTGGTGAAGGAGACCAAACAAACCACTGTATTATTAGCAAAAAACCTGCCATTTCATTAATTTCTTCTTCCCCAAAGGCTTGTTTATCTTAATATTTTTTTTGGAGTGGCTGTAAAATCATGTTTGAATCTTTGACGTGCATAAGAATCTGTCTAAGACTCAGGCATGTTATTACGTTATAAATAAATATTTCATATATATATAACTCAATCATGCGATACTGTACATTTGTCCTCTTTAACTCAGCATTACTGCACACGACCTGAACTCTCTGATGTTAGATGAATCCTGAGAAGGTTTTTGCATCAGGCTGCTGCTTTTCTTGTTTTCTTCTCACTGTTATTACCAAGGTTTGAACCCATCACAGGTTTTGCACGTTGCCTTTAATTGGAGTTAGCTTATTGAAAGACAGACGAGAGGGGGAGTGTTGAAGATAGATCCTTAATCATTACATTGATTTCTTTCTCATTTTGGAAACTATACTATTCAGCTTAAGCTGACAGAGGAGTGAATTACATGCTTAATGCTCGTACAAAATATGAAGTAGGTCTACCAGTAGACTATCTCACGACCAAGCAGGACTCGCCAGTGTGGGATCAAATTTGTTTGAGACGGCCTATTGGTAAACCTGGTCTATATAAGAAAAAAAAAATGGTATGAAATCTTATTGTGTTAGATGAAGTTGGAAACTCCACTATTTCCCCCTAATTTTCTTCCTATCCTACTTATTAGTTCATACACAAAGTTTGATGTCTTCATAAAAATTTAAACATAGACTGTCACTTGACTTATTTCAATTCCTTTTTGAACCGTGGAGCGTTTGTTGAACCTTGCCAGTTAGGTCCTTTGTTGCGTATCAATAGAAATTTCCATTTTCCCTAGCAAAAGATGGTTTGGTTAGTGCAAAATTGCTAGTCTCATCTCCTTAAATCTTGTGGCATTTTGAACTAATCTATCATTGTGAAAAATCTCTATTCTCATCATCACATGACAGTTCTAGCTGATGAAGCATTCGCATTAACATTATCTTGTCAAACATAACATTTTGATAAGCACTACATTTTTTCCACCCAAGACAAGCATAAATTTGAGTCTCGTTATCAAATTGTATTCCCAAGATTCAATCATCAGTTATCTTATGCTAATCTTCAAGACTGATTAAGAAGGACAAGCTTGATTCAGTGACAATTGAAACACAAGTCTTTGGTGTGGAGCGTGATAGCTGATAACCAAATTACCTTATCGTGTTCAAATTCCCAATCCTACAGTGGAGTTCCTTTCCTAGCTGAAAAGTCAAGAAAGTTTGCAATTTCTTCTCCGAAATAAGACCTACTGTGTCAGTATCTAGTACAGATAGAGCCGTGGTCTTATTGTCAAGTATCGAGTTTTTGATTTGTCTATGTTCCCTTTTGGGGTAGTTCTGTTTCTATATTCCATTGAGATTGTGGTTGTTAATATTTCCTTGCAAAAATCCATGGTAAGTGTTAATTCTTGATCATCAGGGGATAAATCATTTGCATGGATTTCATAGCTATCCCTTGCATTGTGCAGGGAAGTGTAAGTAACCACTTCGGTTTCTGCCTTTTTGGCAATATTTTTACCTATGCCATCAAATTTGACACTTCAGGAAAGGTAGATGGCTTGATGTTGCCTGCACCACTCTCAACAAATTAGGTTGGACTAAATGTAGAATATCAAGCTAAGCGTAGAAATTACATGGTTTGAATTTATCAAACACTATCATAATTTTTCTTTCCAAGATCATTGTAGACCATTTCAGACTAAATCAGATGCCCCTCTTGTCATAAGCAAGTGAAAATCATCAAAAAAATGTGTGAGAGCCAACTAACAGCCCTACCAACTTGTTATCACTTGCCTGAAAATGAAGCCCCATTAAATGCACTAATTGACAGATCCTTAAGAAAAATGTGATTCAGAAGCTGTAGAAAAATCTTACCAGTGACGGACAGTTCTTTTTTTTTTTCCTAACAATAAGACAATGCAACCTTCAACTACCAGTCTTCCCTCCTTCCAAACTCTTCTGAAATCAAGTTTCATCGTTCCTTTGCTTCAACAAAAAAAAAAGTTTCATCGTACCTTTGCTTAATTTCCTGATAAGTGACCGTAGTTTTTATGCACAAAAATTAATGATCACCAGTTCTTTTCGCATATAAGCAGTCAACAGTAGTTTAGATCATAGAAATAGCTAAGTTTAGTTGAATACTACACTGTGAAGCCCCAGACAACCTCCATGTCCAGCATGGTGCAAACTTTATCTTCCATGGCCAACGCCATACTTGACCAACCAACTGTTATAGCTGTTACTGTATTTGTGGCTCTCCTCTGTGCATGCATAGTAATCGGTCACCTGGTGGAAGAGAATCGATGGGCTAATGAATCAATAGCTGCCCTTCTGCTGGTTAGTAAAAGCCAGTCTAGTTTTATCTTTTTTAAGTTTTTTTAAGCTAAATTTCAATGGATTCCAATGTGATTCGAGTCTTCATTATTATAGTATATACGAACTTAGACCGAGTTTTCATGTATAGGGATTGGCTTCTGGAGCTGTGGTATTGCTTGTCAGAAAAGGCCAAAGTTCACAAGTGTTGGTTTTCAATGAGGATTTATTCTTCATATATCTGTTGCCCCCAATCATTTTCAATGCTGGGTAAGAGCCTTATCCATCCATCATTTTGCTGTTTAAGATTAGGTTGTTTTGGTTGAAGTCTGGTTAAGCTTTTGAAATTGCAGCAGTAGAACCGTTCATGTTTTAAATATCAAGGACATAGTCTAATTCTTAGCCAGAAATATTTGAATTAAGCGGCCGCGATGACTCCTGTATCTAACTTTTCCAACTTTGAAATGTTTGCAGTTTCCAGGTCAAGAAAAAACGATTTTTCAAAAATTTCTCGGTGATATTGTTGTTTGGGATATTCGGAACAATCATATCTTTCTGCCTTATAACTCTGGGTAACATCTAGTCTCTATTGCTGTTTCTACTGTTTCTTGCTTTCCAAATTCAAGTAGTTTACCAAATTGATCAAGGTTAGTACCTACTAATCTAATAATTGAAACTGAAAAGCGCTATCAAAAGAAAATTTCACCATTCCATGAACTTCAATCCAAGTACAGCATTGATTTCTGGACCAAAACTCACACCAGTTCTTTTAAAGTACTTTGTGTTTCATAATATGCAATGCCAATCACTTGCTATCAAACAGAAGTTAAAAGAAAAATATAAAATAAATTGTTTTGCATGAAATTTCCTCTTTGCTGCCACTTCTAAAAACTATCTTCTTTTCTAGTAGCCTTGCTACAATGATTGAGTTGCTTTTCTTTCATGAATGAGCTCTTAATACAACAAAATAAAAAACATGGTCATCCTATGTGAAAGCTCAAAAAAAAATTTTTTTTTCGGGAATAATGCTAGTTAAATATTTTCCTTCTGCACATATTCTAAATCACAATAATGCTGCTTGAAACTGGCATAGATTCTAATAGTACCTCTTGTCCTTTGAAGTTGAAGTGCAGAAGAGCAAACACCTTTTGACTTTGTATCAAGACTTTAATTCAGCTTCATATTTAAAATGCAGATTTTACTTTGGAAATAGCAATATATGTTCAGGAATTGGATTTAATTCCTCAACAAATAGAAATATACTAACTTTATTTGTTCGTGATAATTTGCAGGTGCCTTTCTACTGTTTAAAAAGATTGGTATAACATCCTTGACTATGAAAGATTGTCTAGGTAACAAAAACAGACAAATAAAGATTTCATCAAAGGCCATCTATATTCAGGTATTCACTAACCAGGCATTTTATGCTGCAGCTATTGGTGCAATATTGTCGGCAACAGATTCAGTATGTACATTGCAGGTACATTTACATACTTTCAGCTATTGATCATAAACCTGTCACGTTTGAAGATGTTACAATTTCCACTAATTCTCGCCACACACCATGCAAAAGGTCCTCAGTCAAGAGCAAACACCCTTCCTTTACAGTGCTGTCTTTGGTGAGGGGGTGGTGAATGATGCAACCTCCATTGTACTTTTCAACGCAGTCCAGTCAATTGACATCAGTGATATTGATGGCTTGACAGCATTAAAGTTGCTGGGAAACTTCTTATACCTCTTCTTCACGAGTACTATTCTGGGTATTGCTGTAAGTATACCCTCAGAAAACATAAATTCGAGCGATATGTAACTTGTGATTGTGATGATACATTAACTGATCCACTATGTATAAGCCAGTTTATATATTATCTTCCAGAGAAACAAAAAATTGTGTTAAGTTAGCAAATTGGTAACTTGTTCTTTTACAATAAATTACTATAGTAGTAATTGGAAAAGCAATAACTGTACCATATTCTCATCTTTAAGGAAGCAAAATAAGATTCCCCTAAACTTCTTGATCTTTCATCTTCTCTATTTGATAGTTTAACTTGGTCTCTGTGCATCTATATTAGGTGGGACTCTTGAGTGCTTTTGGGATAAAGACACTGTACTTTGGGAGGTAATGTTTTGTTGGTACCATGCCTTGTTCATAAATATCTTCTTTTGGAGCTTGAGAAGAATATCAGTTACAAACATGTTAGACAAGAATTCCTTCTGTTTCTGATGCATGAAATAGTTTTTGGACAATTTACTTCTGTTGATATTTTAGTGTGAAAATAAGTAGACTAGTTCATAGCTTACTGGATCTAGAAGTACATTACCACAAAACTATGTCAGCAACGTTGAATATGACTATGACAGCACAATGCATAAACAACTCGAGAAAACAAAAGATTCAGGTACCAATTTGTGTTTTTCTAGAATCAAGATGTACTTGTGGAAAGGTAAGTAAAAGGGCGACAATACAATATCAAATCAACATTTTACTGCATTCCTGTCATGATACTCATCTTTATAACTCTTTCATATTGATAGGCATTCAACGGATAGAGAAGTTGCAATCATGATGCTCTTGGCATATCTATCATATATGGTGGCTGAGGTACCAATATTTACTGGTTTCCACACCCTTCTACATATATTGTAGACTTGTTTTCCACTTTTTTGTTTTGCTATACTAATAGTGCATTCCATGATGCTTTTGTCACTAGTCTACTGTTGCAAAGGAGACACTGAAACCAATTCCTCATGAAATAGGATTTGGTCAAAGACCAGTTTTTTCATATACATTATGTCTTCAAAGTTCTCATCCAAAACAGATGATTTGATCACTTATATACAAGTCAAAAGCTGTAAGTAAATGGTTTAATGACAAAAAGGTTTAAGATGGATGACTTGAAGTTAAAAGGCCCCAAGTTTGAGTCCCTCTAGCTGGAGAGTTGATCATTTAGTCACGTAGTAATCTGCATGGTGATTAAAAATTAGGTAAAAGTAGAACTTTTTCTTTTCCAACTAATTGATGCTCGATTATGTGAGAGAACTCGGACACAGATAGTTTCACCCCTTTTTTCCTTTGGATCCGTCATTTTCATTACCTTTGGATCCATCATTTTCATTACCATGGTCTTTATACATCTTTATCTGTTTATTTGCAGAAATGATCTTTCAGTTAACCATATGCCAATAAAACCTAATGCTTCTCTATTCCATCTTTCATCCCACATTATCTAGTATAAAATATGCCTTACTTGCAGAACTGTTTTTTATAATTGTTTTCTGGAATCTTACATGCCATGCCCCAGATGATTGGGGAATATTCTGAATAATATTTCAAGATGGATTGATGGCAGAATATTGTTAAAAGTAATAGAACATACACATCCCTAATTTCCAGAATAACGTAAACCACTTCCACGTCTAGAGCAGCATAGTTTTCTAGAGTAACTAGGATGGAATGTTTAAACCATTATCATTGCAATTCCATGGGTACTTGTGTTCCTGAAAATTGAGGAAAGTGATTCTCATCTTGCAGCTGTTGTCGCTAAGTGGAATTCTGACAATTTTCTTCTGTGGTATTGTCATGTCACATTACACATGGCACAACGTAACTGAAAGCTCTCGTGTAACAACCAAGTGAGAATTTACTACTGATTGAATTCTATGATCTCCCTGTTGTATAAGCATGGGCATAGTTCTATTGGTAGGGACTATCTTGTTGCATAATATAGCTTCATGATTATCGGACTGAATGTTTAAAGGGGCAATGTGTCTTGCAGAAATTAGCATGCATCAGGTTTAGAACAATTTAATGCCAATAACTTAATCAAGAAATCAACCTCTGTAATTTCTTTTCTTGACCTTTTACAAAACCAAAAGTGTTATATGCAAGAGATTACCAGCTCTCTCTTTGGTAGAGGAAACACTTGCAATAGACCAAATTATTTGTTTCATCTCTGGGATCTACTCCTTGAAAATTTTCCATCATCCATATTTGAGTTTAGCTCTCATTACACTCCGCCTAGTTTCTGATCAGGTTCTAGGTCACAGAGCGCTTTTGAGAATCAAACAACAAGTGAAACATCTTTTAGAAGTATAATGACTCTGAAGAATCCTGACATCAGATTTTAACTTGATTTAATAAAATTGCTTCGAGAATTACCATTTGATATTCTAGACATTTCCAGGCACGCATTTGCCACACTATCTTTCATAGCAGAAACTTTTATATTCATTTACGTGGGAATGGATGCATTGGACATCACAAAGTGGAAAGAAAGCAATGCGAGGTAAGGGTTACTACCTTGTTTTCTTTTCCTCAAGTCGAAGATGCATTGGTGAGTTTTGCAATGGACTTCACTAATTTGTGTTTCAGTGCAGGAACTTCAATTATTGTTAGTTTGGCTTTGTTTGCACTCGTATTGGTAGGAAGAGCTGCCTTTGTTTATCCTATTTCTTGCATTCTAAATTGCACTAAACAAGGCAGTGAAGAGATTGAGATAAAGAAGCAGGTATGTCTTGGATACCATGTTAATACACTTTTTCTTACTAGCAATTCTCCTCCTCCTCCTGCTAACCTTTTAGCATTTCAGTTCATTATATGGTGGGCAGGGCTAATAAGAGGTGCAGTCACTATTGCTTTAGCCTACAACCAGGTGAATAAGATGAATTCTTGAATTCTTGATCAAGTGGTGAGAAGTACGTTTAATTGCAATCTAATTGAAGCATCAATCTGCAACTTCAGTTCTCATCGTCTGGGACAAAATCAGCAAATGTGGACTCTATGATGATTACTTGCATCATCATTGTTGTACTATTTAGCACAGTGGTAAGTTTTACCATTAAACATGAAGGCTCAAACAGTGTATATATATATTTTTCTACACTATATATTATAGTCTGTTCATTTTCTTTTGTAAGTCAAATTTTTTCCTTTCTGGAACATTTTTTGACAGGTTTTTGGTTCCGTGACAAAGCCTCTGATTCAAGCAGTGCTACTAAACAATGCAAACCCATTGACTTCTAGGGAAAATGATTTTGTAAGTTTAGAAGACCTGAGACTCTTGTCTCTGGAAAATGGAGGGCCAGTAGATAATGGCAACAACCAATCAGCCCCAAGACGAAGTAAACTCCAATTGTTCATCAGACATCCAACATCAACTGTTCATCACCTTTGGAGGAAATTTGATGATAAATTCATGAGACCAGTTTTCGGTGGACGAGGCTTTGTTCCTTTTGTTCCTGGTTCACCAAGAAGTACAGCAGGAGAAACCTCCGATTTAAACAACTCAAACTGACAACTACATTCAGGAATGAATTTTGCGGCGATTGCTCAAATACAGCCATTTCAGGTTGACAGAAAAGATCAGGCCAACAACTCCAAGAATTTCTGCCCTGTTTAAGCATATCTGATGATATGCTAAGAAGCCTGTGGAAATATGTATTTTGTTTGTTTCAATCTACCACTTGAACATGTGCTTGGTATCAGCTTAAATTACTGTCATGGGACTAGTTTGATACTAGATGATAGTATTCATGTAAACTGACATATTTGAATCACTCACAAAATTACCCTACACTCCCACAGTCTCCAACAGGAAAAGTTAACAGTCATTTATCAGCTAGTGCATTAGGTTTGAGTGTGTTTAGCAAATATCTGAGGTATAGAGTGATTAACGAAAAGCAGTTGAAATCAGGAGTACACAAAATATTGTACTCTTGCATAACTCCGAATGGCAAACCGCCCCCCCAATCTTAACCAAAATTGTTTTGAAATGTGTATCCTAATTGAAGTCAATCAACTGAACCTCAGATAGGTCAACTTGGTGCGCTAAGAACATGTTATTTTGAGTAAACTGAAGGCGTGGTTACTAATCCGGCAAATCAGTACGCGATCCTACGGGGTAGAGTTCACGCCTTTAGGTGGGGCTTTGGAAGCGTTATAGGGTCACTAATTCAAACCCTCTTTCTTTGTCAGGGTAGTTTCTCCGATTGTTTTATCACTGCATCAGAAGCAAGTTAACATGCAGGGACAGCTGAAGAAAGCAAAGGTAGGAAAGACAAAAGTACCAGTCAACGTTCTCAAGTCCAGTAATGAGAATTTGCCAAGGATATGAATAACAAATTTTTGAGATCGTTATTTACAAGACAAACATTTCAAGTAACCAGCAGCACTGGTCTGAGTAGCCCAACTTTTGATGCAATATACTATATCATCTAACCCCTGAATACAAACATCAGATCCCCTCTTTCACATGTTTCTGGCAATGAGAAAGCCGAAATGGCTTTGAGTCATTTGCAGGCAATATCCTATTCCCACCTCAGTTTGTACTGGATATCCATTTTATAACAAAGTCGCCATAGTAAATGAAAAATTCTTAAATTATCCTCAACCAAAGGGCTTGATACTGAAATTTTATAAGGATCCACCAAATTGTTGTCTACGAGAACTAAAGCAACTAAACTGTCCCTTCCAAATATTAGCAAGCTTATATGGTCATTCCCTTTCAAATATTAGGAGGCTCAATCCAGATTGTAAGGTCATGTTTGAGGTCGAAAGTACCGCTAGATGTCAGTATTTTATGCTGCGGATCCTTCAATTGCTTATCCTTTAACGAGTACACCTTCAAGTCATGGGTTTCATAGTCAAAGTAGCAAATACAGTCTGCAAGGTCAACTTGATCCCCAACAGCTTGTACTACAAACGAATTACTACTTACGCATAATGCCCACTTTCCTAAGCTTATCCCAGCAATCCATTTCATCTGAGACTCATCATATCTGAAAATACACCAATTGGCGTCCTCATCTGCGGTTGCCAAGAGAATCTGTTCCCTGTGTTCAACCAGGTGATAGCTAACAAAGGAGCTTTTAGAATCGCGTTTGGGAAACCTTTCAGTAAGTACACTGCAATATTTCCCGGAATAACTAAAGCAGCCCAACATTCCATCCTCAAAAACATAATAGAGTACCCCCTCAATGTATAACATGCTCAATACTTCTGCTGCAGCTTTTCTCTCGGCAATTATTAGTTTGGTCCAACTTTTATCACCAAAACGGTAAGTACCAAGGTGTGTCTTGCCCCAACTACGATAGAAAACAAAGATTATGCAGTTCGACGAAGTAGGGATTGTAGAGAAAGTTGCCACATCTATCTGATGTCCCAATCTGGGTACTGATAAAACAAGGTTGGAAAAAGGGTTACAAAAGGTGACAGTTCCAGCAGTGTGTGCACAGTCCACTATAAGCAACCAGCCCTCTTTGGAAGCACAAACCTCTGGCCATCGGTAGAAAAAAGAAGGCCAACCTCTTTCTGATATATTATAACTAGCCTTGTGAATCTTTCCACCATAAGAGTCATAAATCTCGCATGCAAAGGTAACATCTCGATCAGATGAGTCATCCCATGGATCCGGCGAGATTGCAGAATAGCAATGCTTAGAGAAATAGGCCATTGCCATCAGCGGTCTCCCAGAAAGCTGCCAACTTTTACAAACTGCACTAAGCCTTACTTGATCAGAAAGGCATAACTTGCTCTTGATAATCCTCAACATGTCTTCGTGAAGATCTGCCCAAGGTCTGTATTCAGTCTTCTGCTTTTTTCTAGGGATGCACCTCTGCTTCTTTGCTCCAACAACAATGGTTGACCTCCTTCTGTACCTCAAAGTCCTCTCACTAATTTTGTCCCCTCCCATCTCCTAAAAATGGGCCTTTTGGCCCTTTTCTCCTCTTTAGAGCAATATTAACGCAGCAGAAGGTCCAAAAGCAGCTACAGATACCAAATAAAAGATCTACAGGATGATGCTGGTGATGCCATGATGCTGTTAGAACCCTAATATTATTTTGGGTAAAAAAATCCCATTAGATCCTTCTTGATGTTCAGAATCAAACAGGAAAAAAGTGCAACATGATGTTCATCAAAGCAAAGTGAATTTAGCACTAATGAAACTGGTAAATACAAAGCAATCCAAAAAATAAACAGCCTGTAAATTCTTCCACGGTCAACAACGTGGAAAATAGGCACATCCACATAAATTTAAGGAATGCAAACAGATTTCTTAGTTTCATGAGCAGTTTTTGTTAGCAAAAGACCAGAATTCCACCCACTCAACTACAATCTGGATTCCTAATTTCGATCTATTTTTCTCAAGGTTTCTCCCAATATAAAATGTGAACAACCAAAATCATTAAACACAACACACAGCTCACTGATTAAAGTATCAAGGGATATACGTAAACTCAACAAATGAGCTAAAATTGCTAGTTTTCCATACATAGTTGTTAATCAAGACTCCATTTCCCATTGCTTAAGCTAATAAACTTAATCAATGAAAACTTTAATTCTGCCCAAAATGCAGTAAGCAAAAACCCTTTATCATTCCGTTCAAGACAACTAAAAACAGACAACCCGCAGCATTTTCTTAATCAACTTCACCAAAATGACAATCCAATTCAACAAAACAAAAGCTTCACAGAAAACAAATAAATCTTAAAAAAATGTTAATACCAAAAAAAATTCCCCAATTTCACAATTCTCCCCACAGATTTTTTTTTTTCCTGTCTTCGTCACAAAATTTAGGGAAACAGGAAAAACAAAACCACCCCCCCCCACCCCAAAAATCCAATAGCAAAAGGTATAAAAATCGTCACGAAAGCATAACCTTTAACCCGTAAGTATCATAAAACTTTACAAACAAATTCAAACGGCTACCCTTTTTAATAGCTACCCTAACCGGAAAGTTGCCGCCGCCCCCGCCGCCGATCACACCTCGAGGGTAGCGGGGGGAAAAAGATTGTATTTTGGATAGGAGTGATGGAAAGAAATAGAGAGATTTTTCTAGTGGCTAACAGGATATGAACAATAGGAAATGAACCAGCTGAACATGCATTATACAGTTGGATTATTAGCATTTATACTGGTCCCAAATTTGAATTATAAAGGGTTAATTTCCCACTAAAGATTTTTTTTCCATTAAAGATTTAAAATTTTGATTTTCCAACCAAGCACCAACGAAAAATTATTCTTTTTCTATTTTTATCTTTAACGATTATATCTCGTTTAATGATTATGTTTATATCTTATTAATATAAAGATAAGTTAAACGACTGTGTAATATAGACGTTACGTTTACTTATATAAAGATAATATAGACGCTGTATAAACGTTACGTTTACGTTACGTCTTTTATAAATTAAAGATTAGGAAATTTAATTTTCTAACTAGGCACCAACGAAAAATTGTCCTTTTTCTATATTTAGCGTCGTCTTGAGACGTTACATTTATATCTTATTTTGAATGATTATATTGACACGTAATTATTTAAATCTTATATACATTGAATAATTATCTTTACATTTAAATCTTATATACATTTAAAGGTCGCAATGGGTGGGCACCCACCCAGTAGGGGCAGAAATAGGGCGAGGCGGGGCAACATACACCTGGCCTATCCCACGCATACAAAAAACTTATATATATTTAAATTTATAGATGTATATATAATACATATAGATACACAATATAATAAATTAGTTATAATCCAATTCTTTATATTTAATAATATAATTAATAACATAATTGTATATCTCTAACATAATCTGTGGCTATTTTTTTTATTTTAGTGCAAGCTACTTGTTCTACTTCCGAAGGGATATCATGTAATACATTGTTTGATGAAGAACATGATGTTCATTGTGTTACTGAATAGGTATTAAAGAAATTTGATTTATCTAAATTGATTTTCTCCAATTTTTTGTTATAGAATATAGATGGGTGACAAGCTTCTTCTTTTATTTTGGCATCAAATGTCAAGGTTGCTTTATCAAGGGAATTATCACATCTCGAGATTGATGAAGAGCAAATGTTCTGAAGTTGTTGTGCTAGGTTGATGAAGAGAAAAGCTAGACTTATTGCTGAGTGTCTTTAGTTTGTTGAATATGAGAAATCAACTTGATTGAGTTTGTTGAATAAGGGAATGTAATTTGACTTATTGTGTTTTGTTTCCATCTTGACGGCTATTAATCTTATTTAGTGTTATTTACAATTGTATTATTGTAAGTGAACATATAATTGTGACTTAGTTCTATTACATCTCAATTGGATGTTTTTATATCATTTTCATGGTATTGATAAGTTGCTAATATTCTTTAGTTATTAATATTTACAATTTGTTGAATGGTCTAAGGTTGAATATTTTTTTTTTCAAAAGTGGCAATATATTTCACATCTACTAAACTTTAGTTACAAAAATTTGAGCAACCGCACGCAGATGCTTCCCTGGCTATATTCATCGGCTAGACAGGGAAGAAGTTCCTCCAAGAGGTTTCTTTACAAAAGTTAGTGACAAATTGTGCCAAATTGTGACTTACATAGTTGAAATTCCTTTTAACAAAAGACAAACAACATTTCTCAAGAGAGCAGCACAATATGGAGATGTCTTCAAGTATGTGCCAAACCATTTATCATTCCAATCTTTCTTTGCTATCTTGTCCACTATCTCCTTACAATCTGACTCAAATTCCACCCTTTTCCAGCTTTCCAGTGTGGCTATTTCCATGGCTTTCCTTATCGCTAGGACTTCTTCCATCTTCACATTTCGGCTGCATGTTCTTGGGACAGCCCATGTTGCTATCAACCTTCCTTTGTCATCTCTTGCAACTATTCCCCATCCTGCCTTTCTCAATTTTTTATTGAAAGTTGCATTCATGTTGATCTTTATGCTTCCTTTCTCAAGGGATTCCCATGTTTGCATTCAATCTTGTCTCTGGTCAACTTATTTCCTTCACCATCCTGATTCTTTGTTACTTTATGGTATTCTCTCCATTCTCCCAAAGCTTTGTTGATCGGAAAGAATTGGTCCCTTTCCACCTCATTAAATTGGCTGTCATTTCTTGCCTTCCAAAATTACCATAGCAAGTTTGCTGTCAGAATAATATGATCACGCCCCTCCTCTCTCTTTGTTGATTGCATCAGTTCTCCACCAATGCCAGAAAGAATTTCTTAGACCCTCTAACCCGTCCCATTGTATCGGTGCTGCTTTCCAGATCAGTGCTACCCTTCTACAATGGAATAGCATATGTTCCAAAATTTCCATTGCTTCTCCACATCTGTTACACATAGGACTTTTCCAGTTTTGTTCGCCATTACTTCATTGACTGGTAAGACCCCTCTTAAGCACTTCCATATGAAATGTTTTAGTTCGTGCTTCATGTTGAGCCCCATGATTCCTTCCATACTCTGGACCCCTGCATGTTCTTACTCTGATTCAATTCTCTTTTATCCTCTCTCCTCCTTCTCTGTTTCAACTGCTTTGCCCATATATACCCAGATTTTATACTATAAATTTCTTTCTCATTTCCCACCCAATACATCCCATCTCTCCCTCCTATTTTACTAATGGGAATTGTCATTACCTCATTGACATCCCTCTCCTGCAATGTCTTTTCCAGCAACATTTGATGTCATTCTCCATTCTTTATGAGTTCACTCACCTTCTGCACCATGCTATCTTTTAGCTTTACTGTTCTTACTTTCCCATCCCTTCCTTTTGGAAACCATCTGTCCTTCCATATATTAACATTTTTTCCATCACCAATCCTTTTCCTCATTCCTGATTCGAGGACATACCTTGAATTGAGCAAACTCCTCCACATCCAAGAGTCTGATGGTTTGGATTCCATTTCCCATAATGACTTCCCTCTAAAATACCTTGATTTCAATGTTTAGCTTACCAGCAAATTTGGTTGTGATACAATTCTCTAGAGTTGTTTTGCTAGCATAGCATCATTGAAACTTTCTATATCTCTAAATCGTAATCCACCTTTTCCTTTCACCTTTGATAACTTCTCCCAGTTGACCCAGTGTACCTTTCTTCATTTTTCTCTCTCTCCCCACCAAAACTTTGCCATTTCACTACTAATTGCTCTACACAGCCCCTTTGGTAATTTGCAGCAGTTCATAGCATATGATGGCATGGTCATAGCTAGTGATTTGAGTAGGACTTCTTTTCCTACTAGATTGAGCAATTTTTGCTTCCAGTTATTTAGTTTCTTTGTAATGTTCTCCTTTATGTACTTGAACACTACATTCTTTGATCTCCCAATCACCATGAGCAATTTTGCTTCCAATTATTTAGTTTCTTTGTAATGTTCTCCTTTATGTATTTGAACACTGCATTCTTTGATCTCCCAATCACCATAGGTAGTCCCAAATATTGGCTCTTTTTGACCTGTTTCATTCCCCCCATGACTTATAGGACCTGCTATCTCACTTCCTCCCTTGAATTTTTGTTGAACAAATTTGAGGATTTTTCTGTATTTATCACTTGGCTGGATGCTCTCCCATATTCCTTTGTCAATCTGAATCACAACTTTTGCTTCCTGCACACTTGCTTTACAAAAAATTAAAGAGTCATTAGCAAAGAAAAGATGTGTTAGATTTGGGCCTTTATGTGCAATTTTCATGCCAGAAATTTGGTATCTGTCCTTTGGTATATTTAAGAGACTAGTGAAGCCTTCTACATAGATTAGGAAAAGGTAAGGGGAGAGGAGGTCCCTTGTCTTATCTCTCTAATGGGTCTAATATAACCATTTTCTCCCTATTTATATTAACACTATAGGAAACAGAAGTTATGCATTCCATTATCCACTTAATCCACTTCATTCAAAAGCCCATTTTTTTCATGATTTTGGCTATGAAGCACCATTCTACTCGATCATAAGCTTTGGACATGTCCAATTTGATAGCTATGCAAGCTTTTTTACCATTCCTTTTACCATTTTATCAGTGGATATATTCATGAGCCATTAGTACATTGTCAATGATTTGCCTTCCAAGTACAGAAGCTGATTGATTCTGACTTATGCACTGTCCTAGTATAGGCTTCAGTCTATTAACTAGTATCTTAGTGATGATCTTATAAGCCACATTGCACAAACTAATAGGCCTAAACTGAGACACTAACATTGGGTGTTCTACTTTGGGGATCAGGGAAATAACTGTTTCATTGAAGGCTTTCAGAAGTATACCAGAATGAAAAAAACTCAATACAACATTTTTAATAATACTCCAGAATTTTTGAAAAAGGAAATAGGACATAGCATCAAGTACTGGTGCCTTATTAGGATGCATGGGAAAGACTGCTTCCCTTATCTCTATTTCTGATATTGGTCTAGTCAGTCTCCTATTCACCTAGTTAGAAATAGTATGTGGAATTCTCCTCAGAATCTCACCTCTCCCCCTAGATTTGATGTGGTGAAAATCTTTTCGAAATAATCTGCTATCGCCTCTTCCACTTCCTCTTTAGATTCACACTAGCTTCCATCCTCTCTCTAGAGTATAGATATATTGTTTTTCTTCCTTCTAGCAGCTACAGTTGCATGAAAAGTATGAGGAATTTTTGTCTCCCTCTTCAGCCATTTGACTCTAGCTTTTTGGCTCCAGTATATTTCTTCTCTCTTGTAATCTTTTCCTAAATCCTTGCTTAGTCTAAGGTTGAGTACTTGAATATGTCTTTATTGAATATTTTGAAATAAAATGAATAATAAAATTGTCCTGTAGATGAGTAGATTGTTAATTATGGTAGATTGATTTCTTTTCCTATGGGAAAAATGGAGTGAGGGATCGGGAGGGGAGGGGGGGTTATTTGACAATAGGATGGGGGGCTGGGGATCCCATTACCACCCTTATATACATTGACATGTTTCATTTTGAATAATTACCTTAAATTTTTAGAGTAAAACATATATACACTAATAGTATATATATATTATTACATTTTGATTTCATAATTTAAATGTAAAAGTTAAATTTTAAATTCAAATACATATAATTATAATTAAATATGAAATAAAAATAATTAAAAATACATTTTAGGCTATTAAAGACTTATATTATTTAACACTCGTACTAAATTTGAATTTTGAAGAGTTATGCTAATTTTAATTATGATTTTTTATTTTAGATTGGATTTTATTTTCCAATTTTGCTCCATTTGGAAAACAAAATATTTTAACTTAATAGCACTGAACAAAAAATAAAAATAAAGAGAAATGCTATTTGCACTCCTACTTTTGTTAATCATATTTACATTATCATTTTAATCACATAATTTTACTTATTAGATTATATGATAAAATAAATGGTAATTTTAGAAAAATAAAAAATAAATGATAGAAGTACAAATAACAAAAAAATGGAATGCAAATAAGGCTCTGCTTGGATTGAATTATTTAAGTTTATTTGAAATATATTTTACAAAAAGTGTCTAGATTCACTGGATATTTTACCTGGCATGTTGTTTCTATGTGTTTATTATCTTTGCCTTGTCAGTCCTGTCATCTGCACCCTTTCTATGCACACTGATGCAT
Source organism: Coffea arabica (assembly GCF_036785885.1). NCBI lineage: Eukaryota > Viridiplantae > Streptophyta > Magnoliopsida > Gentianales > Rubiaceae > Coffea > Coffea arabica. Next base: position 69,348,339 of record NC_092312.1, on the reverse strand, counting down.
GTCAACCCGATAGATGGCTCAGATTACTTATCCGTTGGGTCCTCAATATGAGACCCATCAAAGTAACAAAAAAAAAAAAAAAAAAACCACAACTCATACCCCAACATTTACTATTTTGTATAGCCACTTTTACCGAACATTTACTTACTTCCATCACTACAACTTCTTGCACCTTCACCGGCAAGAAAATCACACCCTTAGATCTGTTCTCCATTCACCTCAGCTCGCAATTGCCAATAGAGCATCTTATTGGATTTTAGCCGATTCACAAAGTGGCATTTTCTTGATGAATACAAGAAAGGTTTATCGGCAAATCAGAGTTCGACCGACACCAGCTTTTGTCTATATACAGAATTCGGTAGTCGTCTATAAGGTACCATGACAGCACCCACATCTTGCTCAGTTGCTGCATTCACTTTTCCATTACCAATATATTGCGCACTCCATAGTATTAATTGAAGCAATATTGGATCGAATTGTACTCCTTAAGCATATTGCCCCATTTTTTGAAAGCAACATAGTCCAGATTTATGATGTCTATTTCACTTTCTGTTTAGCACAATATTCGTAAGGATTCAAATATATCAATTCTGGACTGTGTTGCCTCATTTTTTGAAAACAACATAGTTCAGATTTGTGATGTCTATTTCGCTTTCTGTCTAGCACAATATTCGTAAAGATTCAAATATGTCAATTCCCTTAACAACTTTTAGCTGCCGCAGCACTACTACTAATCCCTAATATAAATATGTACTCGGTACTATTTCATTTGAATATCGATTTGGGAAGGGGAGAAAAGACCCTCAAAGTACACATCAATTTTTGGGACTATATGTTTGCTTTGAATCTCTTGTTGCGAAGAGGAGAAAAAACCCTCAAATGCTCCGTTTTGGTATTAAGCATTTTCCTTTCTACTACTGCAACCTCCTGCATCAGGTTTGGGATTAAGCATCTTCACCCATGAACCTTATAGTTGCTGAATTTATTATTCTGTTCATTCCAAAGTTGCTTTCATTCATGTAACAGTCATTTGAAGCCTTGCTCCTTTGATGGAAGAAGGCACTCAGTTAAACTTTGATTTTTTTTTTTTACATAAATTGTTTGCACAGTGTAGTTTAAGTAAAAAAAATATGTACAATTGTCTTGATTTAATGTATGTTGTTCAGTTATCTAGGGTAAACGTAGCAATTAGCAATCATCCTCAATTACTATTTTTTTCTCTCTTAGTCGTTGTATTACACACATAGCAATTGAATCATTTCAACAACAACTCCGGGAAAAAGCATATAGTTCCTCCTACCTCGCGCTTCTTTGAAATAGTTGATTTTTTTTGTTTTGTAAAGGCCATGTCAAAGAGCTTCCGGTGATGCCCCTCCAAACAGAACAACCAGCTCAAGTGTAGTTAGTGTAAGGCCTGGTTCACATTCTTTGAACTACAACTTCCTACTCCGTTGTATTATCAATTTCACATATTTATTTGTCTTCACCTTCTCCTATCAGCTGCACTTCCATTTGCACAGTCCAGTCATCCACTGATTTGAACAATCTAGAAAAGTGCATCAGTAACTTTGAAGCAAACCAGAAGGTACGATAATTCACTCAGTTTCTAGCGAATTGGAAGATTTATGTAGCTAGTTTTGTTCAACAAAGTGCTTGTCATGTAGCTAGTTTTGTTCAACAAAGTGCTTGTCTACTGTAGGAGATTGGTGCTAGATTCGAGTGGACTCCCGAAATGGACGAACACTTCATTGATGCTTATATCGCCTTCAAGGTGTCCAAAAAATGGGATCGATTTAGGCCGCTAGACTGGAATTATGGCCAGATAGCCGAGCATTTGCGTGAAAATCATAGTCATGAAATCACAGCAGCCTAGTGCCAATCAAGATTCTATCGGTTCAAGAAAAAATGGCAACTTTTTTGCCTGTTTTGTGGACTTTTAACAAGATCAAGACTGGCATTGGATAGGAAGAGAATGTCTAGAATTTCACTGCTAGCTTTAACCATTGGGCTGCTTTGTAGTCGGTTAGTGTTTTCTCTCCTTACAACTCGACTATTATTAAATTGTAATAGCAATTAGGTTCCTGCTGTGTTTTACCAAACCATGCACAACACTTAGGCTTTACATATAAAACATGTTGCATGTTCACTTATAATTGCTGCCACATTAGACTTTTGATTACCTTGTCTCTTTACCGACAGTCCAACCAGGACTTTGTCGAATTCGCTGTGTCCTTCAGTTGTGGTCTATAAAAGCGGTTCACTCTCATCATACTCGGGGAGATCGTTATAGGTATTCGAGCACAGTCCGCTAGCCAGCCTAGCCCATCGCTCTCAACTAGCGGGGAATTGATCAGTCCACCTCCAGGAAGAGTGCAAAAGGCAAGGCCAAAGTCCGATCTTCATCCCAACCTCTTTCTAGCATCTCCCCTTAAAAAGAGAAGGATGTGTACTACATCTAGCCTATTTCGGAAGCCAGTAGTGGTAAGCAACCAGCATCCAGTTTGAGAAACTTCGGTGAGCGAGAGAGCTCCAGAGGCAATAAATCCACCCGATCGTCTATGGATAGAATCGAAAACGCATTAAGCAAGATCGGGAACTTCACGGATGTGGCGATTTGCGACTGAAAGGACCACATGGATAGAGATGAAACGTACAAAGTTGAGCACTGTCAAAACATTGTCTCCAACATGGATGTCCCCGTTGAGTGAAAGGTGGAAACAGACTCCTCTCTCACAAAAGATGCAAATTTAGGTTAACGCATTCTCTTTATGCAGTACAATGATGCTAGACAGATTGCATATGTCGCAAGACTAATGAGGAAGAAAAGTTTGGCATAGTAACAATTCATTCCTAGCAGAAACAATGACCGTTATACTTGCTGGTTGAATTGGGGGTTAATTATTGCATGATTTAATGTATCTATTTGGCTGCTGTGCTTGTGTTCTTTAATAATGGACTATAGTTGTGCTTTGAGGGAATATGGCGTTGACCATTTTCGAACTAGTGGTCATGCTCATGTCCGAAAGCATCCAGTTTGTTTAGTGTGATTGAAAAAAACTTGAATCTGTTATTATATCTATAATTCCAATTTCTGAATTTGTGAAGTAGTAGTGTAGTGGGGTCACTAATTATTTCTCCACTTGTGTTACTATATGATGTTTATTTGTCTAACGTCTAAATTGTTATGTATAAATTTAAGTTGGACAGACGTATGTCTTGTTGTTTTTCCTAAAGACAATTCAATTAGTTTTTTAGTTTGCTTTCTTATCTAGTTCCCACTTTGGAAGGTGAGTGGATTGTTTTAACAACTGTAGTGATAGACATATAAAAAAAAATATGCTTGTCATGTGCAGATACAGGGGTATCAGCTTTGCCCAGACTACTAAAAAAGATTCTAACTACGCAGGTAAAAAAGAACTGATAGCTGACAAGCATGTTGATATGAATTATTGAAAGGATGAAGATGTAAGTCCAAACCAAACCAATGTCATCTGCTCCACAGGTATACCGGTCTAGTTGTTAAAAGAAATGCAAATTTTTCTTTTAAAAAAATAAAACAAGGCTATAAAATATAATAATATTTAAAGGCACCAATATGATTAAAGGTCCTACTTCACAGACTAATATGAAATATAATAATATTTAAAGAACTAATATAATCAAGAGCGTATCTCTGCCATATCTTTCACAATTTGATTCCTTATATGTTCCCGGTCTTGGAGACCATAATTATATATAAGAAGTCAGCAAAAAGTTATCATCTTAATTTTGAAAGCGAATGAGTAGTCATTGAAATGGAAATCAGACTTTCACCTGTAACATGTCAGCCTTAATAGAAAGTGGGTGCACATAACATAGAGAGCCATGCAAAACTTTGGCGTACATTAATGGGTGTCAGCGGCTTAATTCCTGTATAACGTGTGATGTCTGAAGGAAACTACAACTCACGCAAAACTCTTGCTCATGCTCTGCTCTCACTCTACAATTTCAATTTTTCTGCTATCGAAATGTCTGTGGCCTACTAACTATGAAGGTAAACATACTCACGTACCATGTCCTAATGTATATGTCAATTTGTCCATATTCCCTAACTTATTATATAGATTTCCTCTATGCATTAGGAACATGACAAATAACAATAGGAATACAGCAAGAGGACGAAGGCACTCTATATCTGTAGAAAATGAACGGGGCGAGGCCATGCTACCCTTGGCAATAGAATTAATGACATTGCATCGAGACTTGAATAGGGATAAAATATCTCACCATGAGAACTCTTTAAGTGGACGTGAATGGGTCGAAGAGTTGATCAATGGCCATCACCGATGAAAAATAGAAAACATGCGGATAATGATTGATAATTTCTTTCGATTATGTGACATACTAGTGCAGAATGGTTATGTATCTAGATCCTATCAGCAAAGGGTTGAAATCGAGGAAGCTTTGGCAATGACATTAGTCATGGTCAGTCATCGCCACACTCAGTGTATGCTAGCCGAATGTTTCAATCGGTTAACGAGGACAATTAACCGGAACGTGCACAGAGTTACTTGGCCTATACAGATTTGCCTCCACACTAATAAGGCCGTATGACCATGATAATGTTCACCCAAGAATAGCGAATTCAAGACATTTCTATCAATGGTTCAAGGTAAAGTTATCGTGACTTTATATTAAGTTTTCAAGTAAAAAAGAACTGACATTTTGTGTAGCTGTTAACTCTGGCTAAAGAGCATAACATTTGCCTCATTAATTTTGAGGTGTAGACAGTCCAAAATAAAATACTTGATAGATCCAAATGAACAGGGTGCTGTTAGAGCTTTGGATGACACACATATTCCAACATATCCGTTTAGTGGAGAGCAAATGACGTATACCAATCGACATAGGATTCACTCACAAAATGTCCTAGCAGTCTGTGATTTTGACATGCGCTTCAACTACGTGTACGCTGGATGGGAAGGTAGTATCCATGATACTCGCATTCTTGAATTTGTGTTGATGCCGCCATCAGATTTTTTGATTCTGCCTTTCAGGTCATAAGTGGTGACATTAATATTTGACACACACTTTGGGGGCAATAGTTTGACTATTAATTTTTGTGCTAACATCCCCTACAGTTTTTGGAAATATAGGCTAGTACTACTTGGTCAATGCAGCGTATAGAAACATTCCGAATTTCTTACCACCATATAAGAATGTACGTGAACGAGACCCAACCAAACGGTTGTTTAACACTCGACATTCAGAACTTCGGAATGTTATAGAGAACAGTTTTGGTGTATTGAAGGCAAGATTTAAATTCCTCATAAACACAGTGCCGAATTTCTATATGAGCACCCAAATTAGTTTGGTAATTGCATGCTGCGCGTTACATAATTTTTTGAGAATAGCATAGCCTAGGGATGCTTACTTTTGAGAGTTTGAGGATGAGAATGTCCATTTCAAGGTATAACCCCAACCCAAAGAAAAAATATGTATGTAGCCATTAAATGTTTCTCGAGAAGGGGTTGAGGCGTGAAAGGCAGCACGAGATGCAATGGCTAATGAAATGTATGTAACCCAAGGGCGACGCAGGCGCTAGAAGACAGTATCTGAAATATGGACAATATCATTACTATCCAAGGAACTAATGCCACACTAGAGCCAACCGGAGCGAACTAGAATTGGTGATTGAAGTCAAATAGGTACATTGTAAGTAGAAACTCCAATGTCAAGCATTTATAGTCAAATTGTGGTGAACCACTTATAAGAGAATAGCTCTTGGTGGGAAAATGATAAATAAATGTTTTAGCTATCCAAACAATTATTTCAAGTAGACGCTTATTTGGAACTTTTATCATTCACAAAAATCAAGTTTGAATATCCCAAATAATACACTATCCAAACGGCACCGTTATTTCCCTAAAATAAAACAACAAAAGAAATGTTTTTTTTTTGCCACCAAAACCAAAGTTCAAAGACGTGAAATATAGATCGCGCCTTCAACTGAACCAAAAAAAGCAACTCTAGCGCTGCTGGTAATCCCCTGAAATCTTAAACCCTTGAAACCCAAAAACCCTTTCTTTCTGTCTCTGTCTCTGTCTCCTCTGTGGAAACTCAAAAATGGGTTTGGGTCCTCGATTGCAATTGATCCGGAATCTCTATCGAGCAAAAAATCAAATTCCAGAATTCTCCCGTTTGTTAGTTTCCTTTATTTTTACTCCTAAGACGTTGAAAACTTTCAAGAATCGTTCTTTTGCCCCTTTATTTCAAATTTCACTTGGTATAACTGTCTTGCAGGCTTGGGAGCTCAGGAAGATATTCAAATGTCATTTCACATGGTAATTTGCGCATGTATTTCTTTTTTCTTTTTTCTCTTTTTTTTTGAAGAAAAATTTCTGTATGACTGGTTCTTTCTGGTAATATGTCTATGCATTGGAAAAGTTTCTGCTGTGCCTTTTTTTTTTTTGGATTGAATTGATTTATGCGGATCACACAGGGAAGTGGTTTTCCCCTTCGAAAAAAGTTAAGAAGAAAGAAAATTATTTTCCTCGCTTACATTAGCTAAATTAGGCGAAATGGGATTCTTATTGTCTTTTTTTACAGTTCAGGAGTGCTTCTGAAATTTGCTTGCTGAACAAAGTTATAGGCTTTTTCTAATTTATTGATTTCTTTTTAATTTTTTTGACCATTAATTTCCTATTTGAATTCCCTTTTTATCTCAAAGATGGGTTTTTCCTATGAATTTTGACTTGGCTCCTTGTTATGTGGGACTCGTAATTCTAAATTCTGGTATGGTTGATGGGCTGTAATGTTCTTTATGATCAGATTCCAAATCCTGGGGCAATTCCTCTTGTTTGGATGGAAGATATCTTAATCATCAATCATGTAATAAATGTAAGGAGAAACTTCCTACGTTTTCATTAATTCTTTCTCATTTCACCTTTTACACTTCTAGGAAAGTATTTTTTTCACATTTGGTTTGTTTATTCAAAAGTTCAAGAAATTTCAGGCTGACACTGTTGATTTCTCTATATTTTTCTGGCAGGGACTGTTCCACTAGCTATTTGTAGGACCATGTCGTCCTGTGTAACCAAGGACTCTAGAGGACTTCCTTGGACTCCTGGTACTAAAATCATACTTCAAGCAACAACGGTAGGTTTTTTGAAAGTGAAATGGCAATGTTGCTTTCATGTTTTGGATTATATTCCTTTGCTGGTGCTTGGTCTCTTCTGGGATGACTTCTGTTCCTCCTACATGGATGCATCTACTTGAGTCTTAGTTTTGTGGATTCTGTGCTTGACTCTCTTCCACTGTTTTTTCTCTGCTGTTTGCTGCTGCTATTTGTTTTGTCTTTAGAATTTCTTTTTTTGGTCAAATTTCCTGTCTGATAAACCGTGATGTTTGAATCTCACCGAGCATTTAACTTTTACTCATAGGTAGCTGAGCTATCCAATTTTGGCTATGCTAGATTTGTTACAACACAAGCAAAAGCTCCAGCCCAAGCACGACTAATGGTATGGGAGTTTATCCTTGATATTGCTGATTAATGGTCAATTTTTAAATTGCTTGGTATGCAACAAGGAGTTGAGCACAAGGGTATCAAAGTTCCTGATAGATAATGTTTTCATGCTTTTTTTCCCATTGTGTTATCGTCTTTTTACGAAAAAAGGTAGATAAAGTGGGAGCACAACTAGTCATAATTCTTCAATGTAACATATGGTGACAAATACTGTCCTATATCTTGTTCAAAAGGTTGTAAAAGTTGATAATTTGCTATGGTATTAGCATTCTGGTTCTCACCTAAGAAATTGTTGCTAATGGCAAATTTTTGGTTTGGAAATGATTGAGAGCTGTTAATGTTGTTTGCCAGGTGAATTATTAATGGCCAATAGATTCTGTGGGTTATGAGGTTTAGCTGCTTTACTAACGGCAAAATGTGTAACTGAAAGTCATGTATCTGATTTGCTATTTCTATTGTCTACTAATATATTGACCATGTGTTATGGTTTTAATCATTGGTCTACCTATTGCAGTTTTTACTACATCTAGCTTAACATCTTATTCGACTGTCTGGCCCATTAGAGTGTGAAAATATCATTTTGGTCTTGATTTGTGCTTGAGTTCTTTGCTCTCTCAATTTATTTATAAGTGCTGCCTCTTCATTTACAGCATATGAATGTCTTTCCAACTAGATTACTCTTCATCCTCCAGTGGTTAATTACCTTCTTGTTACTCCCTTGTACTTTTTAAACATCCCTTTTGCATATAAATTAAAGGTAGGATGAAAAATCTAATGACATATACTACCAAAGCATCTATATTACTGCCAACTTGATATTTTACACTGAAACGAGCATCTTTCCCCTAATGCTTATGTTTGGAGAGTGAAAAGGTGATGTCCTGGGATGAGAAACATCAAAACTTGGATACCTCAATTTTTTGAGCAGAAATAGAACTGTTGAATCTGAAACAGGAAAAGTTGACATCATCCATAAACAGCAAAAGAAATATTATTAGTTAATTAGTTAATTTCTAATCTTCAATTAATTGTGTTTTGCTGAAATGGATACTTATGGTGTGGTCAATGCTTTTTCCCTCTAGTGTTCTAATACATTTAAGTGTTGGTCTTTTCAACAATCTGCTAAAGTGCAATCATGTTGTAAACCCACATATAGCAATTCTTTATTGCTCAGAGAAGTTATCTTGAGGCCATTGCAGAAATATGGTTTAAGATTACCAGGATGTATTGTTCTTTTTGACCTGTAGTAGCCTTGGTGGCATCATTTGTTTGTGCATGCTAGGTTATGAAGATATAATCAGCTGTAAAAGAAATAGTTTGTTAGCTTATTGCCTCGTTTACACTCCTAATATGCAGGGAGCACTTCAGGTATCTATGCAGAGTCCTGGAATTGTGTATGAGCCATATGCACCTCGTGAAAAGCTTCCTTTCTGGAGAAGGTTAGCATACTCTTCAAGACAATGCTAATTACTATTAAAGTTTTCCTTGTGACAAGAACTTCACCATTTTAAAAGTGAAGGAGAATTCGAACTCTTTATAGTATATGGATACAAATAATTTTAGTAGCTGCGGTGATTATATATGCTACTCGAAAGAGCAAAGTGAAAAAAAGTATACATGTACTAATGGTCAATCTGTGTTTACTAAATGTAGGTTTCAAATCTATCCAGTATTGTTTTCTATAATTTGTGACAAAATGATTCTTTGGTTATAAAATATTAATCATTCCTCAGCTATATCATCCGTGAAATATCATTTCCTTCTTGGGTTTCATTTTCTTACCTATTTTGAGAACAATGCAAGCATTTAACAGATAGGCATGCTAGTGTTCCAAGAACACATTGAAGACTTTCATGTACTAAGACTATTGATTTCTCATTTTTCTACGTTATTGTCCTTACCAAGGTTATGGTAGAAATTGATAGAGTTAAAGAATGAATTTTCCTTTAAATAAAGATTAATTATGTTGTATTTTTGTTCTATTGATGAAATTTTCATCTGCTATTTAAATAAAAAAGCAGCATGTTGTGCTTTGCTTATGATTTTGACTGCTCCCCACTATTTCAAGAGCTGATCTGTTAGCTAGTTGGCAAGACATTTTGACTCTCTTGACCTCTTGTTTAACGCCCTAGAGTGTTTATAAAAAGATATCAGCATGTTCTTGAGTTCCATTGGAACTATAAATGCTCTATGATTCTTTAGGGAATTTATGGGTACAGATCAACTTGGCTTATACTTGTGTCTTGTGATTTCAGGTGGTTTACAAGAAGTGGTTGGCGTAGAACAAAAGATGATCTTATTTTAGAGGTAATGAACCCGATTGAATTTAGATTTGTCAATCTGTGAGTTCGATAGTTGTTTTATCCTTCCGGACTAATTTCATATTGCAGCAAACAGCGGGAAATTCACATTTGTAAGTTGTCCAAACTTGCATGAATTTGTCATTTGAAAATTGTATTTCCACATTTGTACTTTTCTATCTCAATAGAAGTGCTTATAGTTACCTGATGCTCCACATGCGTGTGTATGTGGATCTTATATAGAAGCTTTGATTAGATTTGAGCGATGTATAATAAATCTTTGCAGATCTTTAACCTGTTTCTTGTTGATTATTAAGTTCTTAAGACACTGATTTTGTGTTTGCAGCTCAAAACTGCGTATGCCATTGCTAAATTGCGAAAATCTGGATACTCTAAACAGAAGTTCTATAATGAAGCTTTTGACTTGTACAAAGAGGTTTGCTTTTGCCATCAAGAAATTACTCTGCGGTAGAACTTTGGCAAGTTATATTTGCTGTTATCCTTTTGATTGTGGTGTTTAGTGGAATTTCTTTCTCATGGAACTTTTTCTTCTTCTGAGCTTCTCAGATAAGTACTAAAGTTGCTAATGGAGACAAAACATCATTGAGGAAATTAGTTACAGAGAAGATGTATTCTGTACGTGCGCTTTTCTCCTAAAATGTGCTTTTTTAGGCACAATTATATATGGACGTTAAAAACATCTACCTTTCTTGAAGCTGACTTATAGGAACCACTTGAATTTGTATATGGATATAAATCCAGACGAGCTCAATTCCTTCATTGCTTATAACAGGCTCTCAAGAATGAAATCAAGCAAAGAGAATCCAGGTGGAGTAAAATGTATTGGGAACTGGTGGAACCAGCAGTTCAAATACGAACACTACGTGCTCGACTGGCAAGTATCTATGAACATTGACATAAATTCTAAACGCTGTGCTATTTTGAGGTTTATCTTTATGTGCTGAAGAGGTAACATAGATGTAGAGGCATTGCTTGTTATTCTGGTTCTACACAGATGAAATGCTAACCAATAGATTTCCTTTCCTCAGCAAGTTGTAACATATTCCAGAGCAGAGTTTGACAAACTTGAGAATGTGTCTGGGTTACAATGTTTCTTTTGCTTCTTTGCATATTTCTTTGTGATTTTTCTTTATTTGCATGCTATTTTGCGCCAACACCAGACATGGACCTTTGTTTCTGCTGGTTGAGCTTTGAACATTTTTCCGGACACATGTGGTGTCTGGTAAAAAATGCATGTCTTATTGATTTATGAATGCTTCATAGAAATTTTCTGTAGTCTGGATGCTTCATGTGCATGTATGTGTTTGCAGGAATGCTACCTGTTTATGCGTACACGCATGTTTTACTTGTTAATCTTTCTACTGTGGTCATTAGTCTTGACTTTGAGAAGGACCTTAGGTGGCAGATCTTATTTATAGCAAGTGCTGTTCCACAACGATTTGAAACTTTATGGGATTCCCTTCATGCTTTCTATCCTTAGTGTTCCACTAGTTTGTTTAATTTCCAATGTCTGGAGGGGATTTGGGTTTGTAGTGTCTTCTTTCTACCAATATCAGTTCTAGTGTAAAGGCTTAAAATTCTACCAAAAAGAGCGTCTATAGGGCAAATCAGTGTTGCTTCATTGCTGTCATCGAAATTCATATAGTTTTCAAGATACGAGTTATTATTCAAATAGCGAAATTTAATCATTTGTTACATTTAACCTTAAGATGATTATCATTTTCAGTATTTTCATTCTGCATTAAGGCATTTCTGTTTCTTTGCAGATTGCCATTGATCGGGAAAATCTTAATAAGGCGTTTGCACAGCTTACACTTGAATTTTTGACTAAACAGGTAAATCTGCTTTGTGAGTGTGTTTAATGGTTTGTCATTGTTTGCTGAATTTTGTTTGCTGTTTTGATTATAATTTACAATGTGTTTAGTCAATTATAGTCAATTAGTTAATTCGAGCATTAGGACCATGTGCAATGGTACTTGATTCTTTTCAATTTGGTTGTTCATGCGTGCAGAGTTATAAGTAGAAATAAGTGAAATACTCTTCTTAGCATCTGTCTAAGCGGGAAACAGGACAGAAAACTAAGCATAGTTGGTTCAAGTCAAATCTTGCAGCGAACTCTAGGGTGAAAGTTGCTGAGGTGTGTGCATGTTTCAGATCTGCATAGTTGGTTAGTGATTTTTGCGAAATGTTAACACAGCAACGGAACTAGTGATTATGGATCTGAGAGAATAAGATCAAAGCGTCCTTTTACAGAGAGAGAGAGACCCTGAACTCCTGTGTTTTCTTTGGGTGATGCCAGATGTCATGATGTGGAGGATTGTGCCAGATGTCCAAGTGTGCTGTAGAGATTGACCTTTCTACAAGTAACTTCTTTTTCTAATAGTACAACCACATGAAATAGCAACTAACATAATAGTAAGTCCAAGGAGGATGATTTCAATATTGGAAGGATGCCTTAGGAAGGTTATATATCGCTTATGGCCAGTGCCGTCTATGGTCTATGTGTGGTCGTATTCACATGCTGGCAATTCTTTGTTTCGAATCTGTGGCCTAAAAGCAGTATTCTATTGGAAATTAGAATGCTTTTTGGGCTTGCTTATCCTAGGAGTTACAAATCTTGCATGAAGAAGCTCATCTTATAACCCCACTGCTCTGGTTCAATAGTAAAGATCATCTATAGATTGTTACACAAGTGTCACCATTTGTGTTTGCTTGGTTCATGATCATTTTGTCTGTCTACTTTTGCCAATACACTTTTATTTATTTCTGCAGAAATATGAGGCATATGATACAAATGGAACTGTTGTTGCTGGAGACAAGGACAAGGAGGTAGGTGCTAAATGCTTATTCTTCTTAAGTGAAGTGAATGAAAATATGCTGGTAAAATTTTGCTAATCTTTTCTGAGATGTGCTTCTAGGTGTTAGCCATGATCTGATGGAGAGTTTCAATATGAAAAAATTTAGTTGTCCTGCTCGAGGGATGAATATTGTCCTTGCACGGAAGAATTGCCAGACTCTGGCACTTTAGTAAACAAATTACATGATACCAATAGAAGTTACTAATTGGGTTTATCTAGTCTTTCAAAGTTTATCACATAACATTATTTCTCAACTTTTCTTGAAGAAATGAGTGCTAATCTGTAACTTTTGTTATTATCTTTATGGTTTTTTTTTTTTTGGGTAAGTATTATCATCATGGTTACCTGGTCCATTTACTGGGTGTCTTTGTAATAAATGTACCTTACTCTAATCCTGTTTGAAGGAAAATTAATTAGTTAAATTGCTTCGGGATAGTATTCATGCCTCCAATAAGATGCCAAAACATCTTGTAGCCCCTTAGAAGGTTTTAGTGGTAGCCCTCCTGGTTAGAGCATTTGAACATTGAACAAGTTAACCATTTACTTTCTAGTTCTTACTTTCTAGGGACCTATTTGAAAGTGCGTGTAAATAGATTACATATGCCAATGCTTCTGAGATTAGTTCTTGGACAAAAGGGGATTGTAGATTATAGGAATCTGAAAGGTGACTAGTTGAGAACTGAATCCCCACCCTTACTGAGGATTAGTACAGGTCATGGTGGATGAACGAAAACCTACCCTTTGGTAGTTGTTCATATTAGTAGATGTTCACATTTAATTGTCATCCATGAGAGTTGGAATCTAATGCCATTTGAAATTCAGTGATGCTCACCACCTTTGATGACAAGGACTGAAGCTATTGCTTCTCTCCTGAAATAAGATAATAAGATGTACCTGACGCTTACCCTTTTGCCTCAGGTTCTTGTGCGTGAGATATGGGTTTTTGAGAAATCTCTCTTCCACCCTGGAGCATATTGGCGTCTATGTGGACGAATCAACACTTCATGAGGTTTTATCTGATGAGGAGATATTTTGTAAACTAAAAATTTTGAATAATGGCATCTTATCATTTTTTAGAATTTGTTTGTTCAGTAAAATTTCTGATGTAAAGGACTAATTTTAATTTTTTTTTTTGGCCACGAATAGCTTATACTGTGAATTCCCTGTAAGTCATTGGGCAGATTCAAATAGCTGCTTTCATGCTTGTAAAGTTGAATGAGGGGATGACGTTTTGGAGTTTTTGAACACTGCACTTATTTTAAGTGATATTCATCTAACGACTTGTGAATTCCCAGTGGATATGTACTTTACAGCATTGATATACTCGAATTCTTGTTGGTCTAGTTGTTTAACCATTTTGGGGAATCTTAGATCATGGGTAGTCGGATCATTTATCTTTAATTTTCAGACCTTGAGACTTATTTGCTGGATCTTTGAAATAATCCATTTTGTGGAATTACATGCATGGTTCATATTAAGGTTTGTTACTACACAGGACATCAGTTTATGAACACAACCTCTTCCCGACAAAGGGGGGAGAAAGGAGGTGAAGGGAAAGACTTTATGCACTAGATTTACTGAATGAAAAACCAGCAAAGGTAGGTTTTTCATTTTTGTTATTCTTTCTAATCTGCTGAACATTAATTTACCCTTCAGATGAAGTGCTGCTAGGATTGTAATTTGCGACTTGGTAAAGCCCTGGCATTCATTCAGTGTTGTGATTGGTTTCGTGGTGTTCGTTGAACATGAAAGCATACTAACATGTTTTGTTATTATCTCTGGCATTCATGTATAGATAATAGTCTTGGGGGTTGTCCTCCCCCCATTCATTTCCTTTACCAAATCTTGCACTTTGGCCCGTTTCAAATTTCTACAAATCTATATGTCAAATGTGCTAAATTCAGTCAAGATTAGGAATATTTTGCGGAACTCAAGAATTGGGCTAAAGTGACTCGGGTATTCCTGGGAACTGAAGACCATACCAGGTTAGAGATTCCTTGTGTCCTTTCTTGACTAACTGGTCCCAAGGTTGTTGTACATGCTAAACTTATATCCCCTAAATTGTATGTTTGTAGGAATATCAACAGTCATCCTTTTTCTTACTCATGGTAAATCCTTCAACTAATATTCAAGGTAACAGTCAAGCAACTGGATCTTGTATCTTCCCGAAAGCGACCTATTTCTTTAAAGCATAATCAACTCTGGGTGGATATCGGGCAGAGGAAAAAGAAAGAAAAGAACTTTTCTGGCATAAAGTAATCCTTGTTGCTTGACGTGTGGGAGATTCTCTCCCATAACACCGTGATTACCTTGCGTTCAGATGAAGCAAGCCCTCAATGTTTTTAATGCAACCTCTGAAGAATGGAGGAGGATATGGATGAATTAAAGGGCAGCCCTGAAAGCCTTGGCATTTTTCGCATATTCATCAATTTCATCCTGCCTACAGAATGTTTTGTGCGGGATGCTTTAGCCATTTTCTGCAGACTCTTCATCTTCATAGCAAGTTCTGCAGTTCTAGCAGCACAAGACTTGAAGCAGCATTTGAGTTTGGGAGGCTTTCTTGGCCATGGATTTTATATCGTCCAGAGACTGCATGATTGGATCATGCAAACCCTGGAAGCTCAGGCCATGAAGCCTGTGACTTTAGGACGCATGCCTGGAATTGCTGCTGCACAATCGCAACATCGAACTAGCACCAGAAAAGATCAAAATCTGCATTTGACTTCTCATACAAATCCATCTGAAGTGAAGGATTATTGTCCAATGAATGCAGCAAAACAAACGGAACCGGTTAGGTACCACTCGAGCTTCCCCAGAGATGAAAGAGAGCTATCACAACTCCCAAACGGTGTAGATGATGAAGTTCTTTCTTCCTGCTCATCTATACAAAAGAAAGATGGTGAAGATATGGTAAAAGATCAGGAGTCAACTGTGCCAACCGTCGTGCTTTTCCCTCAAAAAAGAGCTCCCAAGGAGTCGGTTAGCAAAAATGAGAATGTAGAGATATTGAAGGAAATTAAACCAAATTATTTTATTATTTAATTTCCTAAATTCTTTTAGTTTCTTATTTCAGTGTCTAGTTTTGATAAGGTATAGTTTCCGTAATTGAGGCCAGGTCCAAATAGTGACGAGTCAAGTGTTAGTCCAACTCCTAGTTGGTTTGAATTGATTACTCCCTTGGGTTAGTCTCTCTCTCTCTCTCTCTCTCTCTCTCGCTATATATATATATATATATATATATCGCACTACTAAAAGCATGTTAACACTTGAGGAGGGACGACTCCAAGGAATTGCTAGAGTTGTGAGAGCAGTGAGCACAAGAATGAAAGGTCTCCGGCTTGTCTTTTGTTGTTTTTGAGATTTGATTCAATAAAATTATTGAGGTTTGATTGTGAGTTTATTTCTTTCCCTTTTCCTACATATTTTTATACTAGAGGTACTTGAGCTATACAAAGTACAGCTTGGGCCTCCTAGAAATTTAGTCGAACACATAAAATCAAATTATTTTGGCACATGATGAATGAATAGAAATATAGGAGAAAAATTGAGAATCAAAACAATTAAAATTGACAAAAGTTGTTTGACCTCTCATTTTTGTTAATCACACATTCACTATTATTTTTTATGATATAGTTTTTATTTATTTAGGAATATAATTAACAAAATATGGAGTAGGAATAAATTTTTCATCAAAATTTGTTGTGAAGAGAAATTCCATCTATGAAGTCAACCCCTTATTTATTGTGATTTGAATAAAGATTTTTGAACCACTATTATGATGATACCCAAAAAGAAGAGAGAATTAATACATTATAAGTGCATTACTGTATTAATAGCAGTATAGTTTTAGTTGTAATTAAATCAAAAATAGTCATAATGTTTTTAGTACTTTAATAATGAGAAAAAGTTTAGAAAGCCACTAAGACATGGCATAATATTCAACATCAATATAGTTTTTTCCTATAAACTTCCATAGTTTTCTTTCTTTTGATGGAAGAAGCTAATTCATTTATTTAAATCCTGCTTAAATGTGACAACATTATCCTGCAGTTCCAGGATATAAATATCAAGGTTAGATAAAAATATGAATTGTTACGTTTCTAGATCTACATATACAAATTAGAACTAAAGCATTTTTTTTTATTGCAAAAGCATCTTCCTAATCAAAATTGAATTTTCTAACAATTTTTTTGTCAAGTCACGCCCTAAGTTGAAAGTCTCAATTGTGACTTCCACCACCAACTACAATCCTTGTATGCCTGCCCAATTGATACTACAGCACTTGAGTAATTAAAAAACAAACAAAAATTAACATTAGTTTAAATATATACAAAATCTTATTGGATCCTTCAATTAAATTGAATAGACCATAAAGTAATTGCAAAGGGCGGGAAGGGGAGGAAGAAAGAAACAGAGAAAAATAGATGTAGAAGAATGCCTAATTAGATTGATCTTGATGGAAGTATCACATGATATACCTTTTCTCTTTAAAAAAATACACAAAATTGTAGATAATTACAAAACGTGACCAAAAAACAAAAAAAAAAGGAAAAAAAATGTGACGTAAGAAATCAAATTGTGGGAGGAGAAAATAAAAGAATGAATTTTTGTTTTATTCTTCACAGAAGATGATCATTGGTATAAAATGAATTCCAAGATCTTTTTATATATTTTAATATTTCACCTTTTATCCATGAAGAAATACCAAACAACAACGTCATCTTATAAATTTAACAAACAAATGCCAGCTGGCTATAATATTATGATTGAAGAATAGAGCAAATATGAGAAATTAGAGATGAAAAAAAAGGAAGAAAAGAAAATGTAAAATGGGATAAAAATAATAATAAAGGCTTTTCTTTGCTAAGTAGCTAATCATCTCAACCAAAAAAAAAAAAACATGGGAACAATCTTAGTTAGATTAGTTTTAAAAAATAAAAAATAAAAAAGGTGAGGGATGACAGCAGCTGCTGCAAGAAGAAGAAGAAGAAAAGATGGAGCTGATTTTCTGAAGAAGAAAAAATATTTTAATCCTTTTGGCCCAATTGAATCAAGAAAGGGAAGGAAAAATTTAGCTAAAATTACCAAGATTCCATTTGTCAAAAATATATGTAATACATGTGTCAAAAAGATGGGCTGTTATAGCAACTTGGCTTTCTTCTTATATATAATGTAGACATGTGTTAAAATTACTTTCACTATGTGCGTGATTTTTCGTACTAACAAGTGGTATCAGAGTTCTAAACTTTAATTCTCGGGCTTAGGGATTGTTCTTGAAGTTGAAGTATGGATCTATATTATTTAGCATGTTGTGTTGTTTTATCTTTGATGGTTAAAACAATTTTGAGATTTGAAGTTAGATGATGAAAAGATTTTCAAATTATTGGAATTTGAAATATTGTTCAAAAGGGGTTCATGGAACCTATATGAGGCATGGAATCATCAGGTGATGCACTTAAAGAGTTAGAGAGGAATAGACAATTGGATTGTAAGGCATTCCACTATCTCAACACATATGTCCAATTGTACGTAGTGAATAAATTCATACATGCAAAGACGGCAAAGGATGCTTGAAAAGTTTTGATAAATTCTTATTGTAGTCATGGTGCATAAGAAAGTTGTGCCAAGAAAGAAGAAAAAGGATTTGTTGATGAAACAAAGAAGAAGAAACTGCAGAATTTATGGGTACATATGAAGATGAAGAATTTATAGCTAAAAAAGAAATTTTGCAAGTTGTTGAGAAAGAAGCGAAATTATTGATGTGGTTTGAAATCATGACAATGTAGATATTGTTAATTTTGTTGGAATTGATGAATTTTTTGAAGAAGAAAATCAAGTGATAAAGTTGATTAAAAATAATTGTGAGGTCGAAATATTAGTTGAAGATTATGGCATTGCTAAAAACTAATGTGGTCATTGTTATGGACGAATCAAAACAAGTTCATGATGATATTGAAATTTTTGGTAATGGAAAGTATGATTTTGTGATTTCAGGAAATTTTCTTGGTGATGTGGATGAATTAAATTATATTATGGAGTATCTAATGAAGAATGGGTGGACATGTTTGAATATTTTAACAAGGGTGATCAAGCCAAGAAATTATTCGAAAAGTACAAGTTTCGTCCATTATCACGTGTAAAGATGAAATTGGAGATCCATTGCAAGTTAGTGTTTTGTGTCGTTTATACTACAACCGAGATTTTCATGGAAATTCAAACTCGTGATGGCATTGGAAATGACAACATCAAAAACTTGATTTAAGGGAGGCAATGAAGGAAATTAAACCAAACTATTTTATTACTTAGTTTCCTAATCCTTTTAGTTTCTTATTTCAATGTCTAGTTTTGATAAGGTATAGTTTCCGTAATTGAGTCCAGGTCCAAATAGTAATGATTCAAGTATTAGTCATAGAGCACTGCTGCTAGCATATTAACACTGAGGAGGGACTACTCCAAGAAATTGTTAGAGTCTGGTGAGAATTGTGACAGCCGTGAGCACAAGAGTGAAAGGTCTCCGACTTGTCTTTTGTTGTTTTTGAGATTTGGTTTAATAAAATTAGAGTAAATTGTGGTGAATGTCACTAAACTATACACTTGTACTAGTTCAGGTCATTAAACTATTTTGTTAGTCGAAAATGTCGCTGAACTAATCAAATTACATGTTTTGTGTCATTCCGTGTAATTTGACTATCAAATCAAATGGAATGGGCGTCACGTGATTTGCAGGCGCATTTTTTCAGGACCAAACTCGTCTAAACAATTTTTGCTTGAAGTTTTTCTCCCTCGTTACTAATAGATCTCTCTCTTTCTCTCTCTCTCTCTCTCTCTTTCTCTCAATCATTAGCAGATAAAAGTTTAAAACTCCCTTCCCCCCAAAACCCAAAATTAGGCTAAAAACTTATAGGTTCAATATAGTCTTAAACTGGCATGGTTTTAGCTCTAAAATAAGGATTTATTGTTTTGAATATGTTTGTGATTGGGAAGGAAGGGATGTGAGAACCCGTAAATTTTCCCATTTTCAAGGTTTTATTATCTTTCATGGCTTGTTTTCTGCATTTTCGTGATTAGGAAAATTTCTAGATATTTTTAATGGGCAGATATAGTTTTTAGATGATTTTTCTAGTATCGAATAGTTTTTGAAAAATTAAGAGCGTATACCGGACGTGGGACCCACTAGTGCGAAAAGTTTGGAAAAATTCGGCCAACTAGGTTAAGTTTTGGATATTGGATGTAATTTACCGGGTGTTAAGAGATAAGTAGAGGTTGCAATTTGGATTGGTGTGAGAGGAAACAAAGTGATAGACTTACATTAAATAAGTGACAAGTGTCACCATTTGGTTGGAGGGACTTGTAAGACCACTATTCATTTTCTTATCATTGACCAAATAAATAAAAAAAAAAAAAACCAAAACTTCACCATTTTCTCTTCATCTTGGCCGAGCTCCTTGAGCAACAAAAGAAAGAAAACTCTTCAGGTTTTTGGCTTCAATCTTGCTTCAAGCAACTCACTCAACCTTCCAATCTTATTTGTGCTCCATAAAACCACTTAAGGGAGTGATAGTGAGGTGTTGTGTGGAGTTATTTGGAAAACTAAGAGGACTTATTGCTCTCTCTCTCTTGTTTCTAAGGTGAGTTGTGAAGAACTACTCTCCTCCCTTTATTGATGCTTAAATTATGCTTAGTGGTAGTATGAGATGCCATTTTATGGATTATATTTTGAGTTGTGGTTGAATTGATGAACTTTTATAATTTTTGGGGATTTTTCTGTTTTAATATGAACATGATTGGGTGGCTATCTATGATGATTGGAAATGGTATATGATGACTCTAGAAGGTGGAAAAAGTGGTTAATTGCAACCAATTTCTGGTTTGGAAGAAATTTTAGAAAGTTAGGGTTTTATTGGGAACATTCTGTCCGGTTTTATAGCTCCTAATTAGAGGCCGAATTGGCCTTGGCTTAAAACATGAAAGTTGTAGGGAATGATATTTTAGAGGTGCTTACAAAATTTCAGGTCAATCGGAGTAGCGTAGAATGAGAAAAGTCAAAATTACCCTTGCTGTCCTGGTTTTACCCGAATGTAAGAATTGCGCCTGTAATTGGTTGTTTTGGCTGGAATTGCTTCGGAATTGGTTGTTGAGGTCTTCTAATAAAATGTAGCCCTATTTCTAAGATTTCGGATGGATTTGGAATTTCTGGATTTGAACTTAAGTAGGCTGAGTAATGCTGTTTGCAGTAGAATGCGTTTTGTGAATCTGTTTTTCCGGTTCTGGTATAGTATCTTACATTTTGACCTTGTTACACTCAAAACTGGACAAAGTTGCCTTCTGGAACATTGTAGCCCTATCTCTTAGCTTCGAAATGGTGGATCTTGTACCTTCATCCGGTAATCATAGTGCCTTGGGTGCCATTACCGCAAAATGAGGTCAAAAACTGTTTTTTTTCAGGGCAAAGCTAAATCCATTTCCGGATTTTCTGGTTTCCTCTAATGCTTGTATATGTTTATGGAACCTTATTGGGGTCGTATTTGGCATTGGTTTATAACTCGTTATCGAGTCTCATTGTGCTTGTTTGCATGTTTTAAGGCGTGACGGTGGTTCACGACGTTCTTTTGACGGAAGTGCATGAAACACCATTTACAAGCTTGGTGAGTGTACTACTCACTTGTGTGTTACTATATGGCTTTGATACTTGAAATTGATACGTTGAATGTTAATTAATTGAAGTGAGAGCGTACTTTATCACTCTCTCTTATTGTTTATCATGTTCTTGAAATGTTATATGAAATGTTACATGAAATGAAAGTACATGGCTTGGTGTCGTTTGGACGAGTATCCAACGACTACAATTGTCATCTTTGAGCTCAACCCCATTGATAGTTGATTGAATCGAGCCGGCGAGGGTTTGGTCTTGCCAATTGATGTGCCTTGGGGAAGTGTTATATGGAATCTTGTAGTATGAGAGACTCTCGATTCCGGTTTACTCGAGTAATACCAAAGTGCAAGTGTTTGGAGTTCGGGTCCGGTAGGGGAATGTTAGGTGGAAGGAATGGAAGTAAAGTGGAGTCTACGGTTGGTTATTTTTGAACATTGACGGAGAGTCAATGACGTCCGATCAAGAAATGCAAATGAGGGAAAAGGGCTCTTGAGAGCCACCCGTATCCTTTTCTCACCGCCGTTAATGTGTGCCTTTATTTACTTTTGGCGAATTGAAATGAAAAACTGTATGAGTACATGAATTTGGTTGCTTAAGTGATAGTATCTCACTGGGCAATTAGCTCACACCGTTCCTTTTGTTTTCCTTACAGGCATATGACTACTTTTGGAATGATTCTTGCTAGTTGGTTGCCGGATGAGCTAAATGAATGTCTCTTTTGTATAGCTTATGAATCGAAACCCTAAATGTACCTTTAGGGCCGTTTCACTTTTGATTTTGGCAAACCATACATGTAGTAACTTTTGTATCACTTTTGTATGCCATTTTGGCTTGTAAATACTAAATGTTATGTTGTATATGTATTTTGATGTTTGACTGGGTTCTGACGGGTCGGTTACTATTCATGGCCGACTCCGGATTTCATTTTTTTTTATTTTGGGTTATTTTGCCATTTTGATTTGTTTATGCGCGTTATCAGTTCCAGAACGCGATAGATCGCTCTAAACTGCACCTTTAGTCCTGGCGAGAGTTGGACAGGCAGTCCGCTAACCCCTTTGGTTCACCTTAAGGGAAGGTGGGGTTGTCACAGGTGGTATCAGAATCTAGGTTTGAATTAACCTGGGTGTAATAGAAATGCTCAGTGTGAGGGTTCTTTGTTTATGGCCTTTAAGCTTATTTATCGTTAATTGCTCTTTTGGTGTAGGATGGCCGGACAGGGTGAGCCTAGTGATAGTCCTTTGGGCGAGAGACCTCGTGGAGCACTCCCAGTGATACCATACCAGATATGGCCAGGAGGGGCCGTCGTTCGTTGGAGCCTGTCTAACCGCCTTAGACGGTGCGAGTGTCGACATAAGTATGCGTACCCTAACACTCTAGTGTTTGCAGTGGCCGAGGAGCTTAAGGAGTTGGCCAGAGATAATGCGAGACTTGAGGTCGAGGTGGCCCAACTTAGGGTGGCCAATGAGGGACAGGTCGAGCGCATTAATGGTCTGAAGTACGATGTGCTTGAGGCAGAGGATAGGGTTGATGACCTCTGCACTCAACTGAGGGAAGTCTATGAGCGCGAGTCCAAGCGAGCTCGAAAGGTGAAGAATCGTGCCACTTCGATCCTGAACCTCTGCGCCGAGGTGGTCGAGCGCGTGAGCAACGAGAACTCATGTGCGGGGGCCGAAGCTGGGACTGGATCTACCCTGTCGGGTGAATCCACCCCATCGAGGGGGTCTACTAGGCCATCGACGGACTAGGTCTCGACTTTTAGTGTCTTTTGGGATAGTTTTGTTTTGTATATAGGCGGATAGGGGAAAGAGCCTTAGTTAATCATTTTGTACGTCTAGATTAGCTACGTGTATATTTCTTTTGTTGAGGCCATTCCCTTGGGGATTGTTCAGGTGTGTATTTGGCTTGACTGTACTTGATTTGACTGATTGTATATATGTGTGTTGCTTGCCTTGCTTGGAATGTATATATCTGTTTGGAAAAGTTTTGGATTTTAGTTACATGCATTGTTTTATATTGGTTTAGTACCATTGTCTGGACCAAGTGAAGTTATTGAAGGAACACGTAGTGGACGGGGACGTGGGCGCGAAAATAGACAACCCACACCGGATAGGGGTACTGGGAAAACCTCTACTGGAGCTAACCCTGACCCTAATGTGCAAATCGCTGCCGCTATGCAGCAAATGACTAACCTGCTAGCACAAGTGGTGCAGCAACAAGGTTAGAACCCAAACCCTAATCCCGGGAACCCTGGCAACTACGTCGAGAGCGAAGATAGAGCTCTCGAACATTTTCAAAAGTTTGCTCCACCCAAGTTCATTGGGGGGCCAGATCCGGATGTTGTCGAGAGATGGCTCGAGAAGATGGTCGATATTTTTGCGGCCTTGCACTACACCGATGAACGGTAGGTAACTTTTGCCGTATTCCAGTTAGAAGGGGCGGCCCGTTCCTGGAGGAACGTAATACGATAAAAATGGGAACGGGAACAAACACCCAGGACTTGGGTGAATTTCATCAGGGAATTCAATGCGAAATTCTTTCCTCCTCTGGTGCAGGAGAGGAAGGAAGACGAGTTTATTCGACTACGCCAAGGAGATCAATCGGTGGCGGAATACGAGAGTCAATTCACCCGCCTGTCCAAATTTGCGCCTGAATTGATCATGACTGAGCAGCGGCGGATCAGGCGTTTCATCTAGGACTTGAACGTCGAAATCCAGAAGGACCTCGCAGTGGCTCAAATCAATGCTTTTAGCGAGGTCGTAGAAAAGGTTCAAAGGGTAGAGAGTGCACGATTGCAAGTCCGGAACTTCCAGGCGAAGAAGCGGGGTTTTCCTGGAAGCAGCTCTGGACAAGGGGACAAAGGTACTCCCTCCAAATTTGGACGCGGAGTTGGAGGTGGACGACAGTCAGGTTCCGGCAGAGGGGCTCAGTCTAGGGGCGGCCTACTTGGGAGAGGCCAAGGTGGAAACTTCCAAAAGGGTTCAGGTTCGGCGTCCCACGGGCCTTGCGGGTACTGCGGAAAGCCGAATCATTCTGAAGACAATTGCTGGAAGAAGAGAGGCAAATGTCTGCGTTGCGGAAGCGCAGACTACCAGCTTGCTACTTACCCACTCTTAACGCAAGACGGAAGGGGAGTTCAAACCACATCCAAAACTAATATGGGACCGAATAAGGGGAATGGAGCGAAACCTAAAGTGCCAGCTCGAGTATATTCAATAGAACCTCGACAGGACTCGGATTCCTCAGAGGTTGTAGAAGGTACGATCCCTATTTTTCACCGTTTTGCCAAAGTTTTAATTGATCCTGATGCCACTCATTTTTTTGTTAACCCTGATTTTATGTGTGGCATTGATATAAAATCTGCTAGTTTACCATACGACCTAGAAGTTAGTACATCTACGGGGAATCAACGTTTGGTTGCTAGTATGGTTTATAGGGATTGCGAAGTGTGGGTAGGAAAGAAGAGATTGTTAGGAGACTTGATAAGCTTGGTTATTAAGGAGTATGATGTAATTTTGGGTATGGATTGGTTAGCCAAGTTTAATGCCCAACTGAACTGTAAAACGAAAGTTGTAGAATTCCGCATTCCTGGTGAGGCGACTTTAAGGTTGGATATAAGGAGTAGGTTAGTCTAATCTGCTTTGATTTCGGGCATTCGGTCTAGGAAATTGCTAAGTAGAGGGGCGCAAGGATTTTTAGCCTTTCTAATTAATACCCCTACGGATAAGTTGAAAGTGGAGGACGTGGCCATAGTGAAGGAATTTCCGGACGTGTTTCCTGATGAGCTAGTAGCTCTGCCTCCGGAAAGAGAAATTAAGTTCAAAATCGACCTGCAACCGGGATCCTCACCTATCTCAAAAACACCATACCGAATGGCTCCTGCTGAGCTCAAGGAGCTAAAGTTGCAATTACAGGATCTTTTGGAGCGGGGATTCATTCAAGAGAGTGGGTCTCCTTGGGGAGATCCTGTGCTGTTTATGAAGAAAAAAGATGGTGGGTTGAGGATGTGTATCGATTATCGGGGTCTGAATAATATTACGGTGAAAAATAAGTATCCACTGCCCCACATAGATGAGTTGTTCGACCAGTTGTAAGGAACAGTGGTCTTTTCGAAACTGGATCTCCTCCAAGGGTATTACCAGTTATTAATCAGGAAGGAGGATATTCCGAAAACCGCCTTCAACTCGAGATATGGGCATTACGAGTTCGCAGTTGTGCCCTTTGGACTGATCAATGCTCCTGCCGCCTTCATGGACCTAATGCATAGGATTTTTAAGCCCTACCTGGATCGATTTGTAGTGGTCTTCATCGATGACATCCTGGTCTATTCCAAGACCCGTGAAGAACATGAGCAATACTTGAAAATTGTCTTACAAACCCTAAGAGACCATCAACTGTATGCCAAGTTCAGCAAGTGCGAATTTTGGCTGGAGAAAATTACTTTTCTGGGGCACGTAATTTCTCAAGAGGGTATTTCAGTTGACCCGGCGAAAGTAGAAGCTGTGACTAATTGGAAGAGGCCAGAAAATCCCACCGAGGTCCGTAGTTTTCTAGGGTTGGCTGGATATTACAGGCATTTCATCAAGGACTTTTCCAAACTAGCCGGTCCCTTAACCGACTTGACAAAGAAACATAGTCGGTTCAGTTGGAATGCCCGAAGTGGAACAAGTTTTCAAGAGTTAAAGAAGAGATTGACCATGGCTCCAGTTCTGGTCTTACTTAATGGAGGTGACGGGTTTGCTGTGTATACGGACGCGTCACGAGAAGGCCTGGGTTGTGTATTAATGCAGAACCGAAATGTGATCTCTTTTGCCTCAAGGAAGTTAAAATCTCACAAGCTGAATTATCCAACCCACGATCTGGAGTTAGCTGCCGTTGTTTTCGCTCTTAAAAAGTGGAGACATTACCTATATGGGGTAACCTTCGAGGTTTACTCCGATCACAAAAGCCTGAAGTATCTCTTCTCACAGAAGGAATTGAACATGAGGCAACGGAGATGGATGGAATTTCTGGAGGATTACGACTGTACCATCAACTACTATCCAGGAAATGCGAACGTAGTGGCCGACGCTCTAAGTCGCAAAGCTTAGGTCGCAAGCTTAATGATTAGAGAGTGGAACTTGCTCGAGTCGATTTGCGAGTGGAGACCCTGCCTTGGGAGTCATAAGGTGATTTTTGGCAATATTAAAGTGACTTCCACCCTGTTGGAAAGGATTAAAGAAGTGCAAAAAGAGGATGTGATGGTACGAAAGTGGGGAGAGAAAGTGGAAAAAGGAGAAACAACTGATTTCAATTTCAGTCCTGAGAGTATTTTAAAATACCGGAAGCGAATAGTAGTGCCGAAAGAGGAGTCGTTGAAAACAGAAATTCTAGAGGAAGCTTATCGGTCCAATTATACAATTCATCCGGGGAGTAGCAAGATGTATCAGGACCTGAAAGGAACCTATTGGTAGGACAATATGAAGAAGGAAATCGCTCTGTACGTGCAGAAATGTCTCGTGTGCCAACAAGTTAAAGCAGAGCATCAAAAACCATCGGGTTTGTTACAGCCCCTTGAGATACTCGAGTGGAAGTGAGAAAACATCACTATGGATTTCGTCTCAGGTTTGCCGCGGACGCAGCGAGAATACGATACCGTTTGGGTAATCGTCGATCGATTAACCAAGTCGGCCCATTTCTTGCCGGTAAACATGAAGTATTCCATGGACAAATTGGCCCAACTGTACATGGATGAGATCGTAAGGCTACATGGTGTTCCTGTGAGTATCGTCTCTGATTGAGATCCACGTTTCGTATCTCGATTTTGGCAAAAGTTCCAGGAGACTCTAGGGACGGAACTCAACTTGAGCACAACCTATCACCCTCAAACGGATGGACAATCGGAGCGAACAATTCAAACTTTCGAGGACATGCTACGAATTTGCATTCTGGATTTTGGAGGCAACTGGGGTCAACACATGACCTTAGTAGAGTTTGCGTACAACAGCAGCTACCATTCGTCGATTCAAATGGCTCCATACGAGGCACTATATGGACGAAAATGCCGATCACCGATCTACTGGGATGAAGTTGGCGAGAGGAAGGCATTAGATCCAACCACTATTCCATGGATGGAAGAGACTCGAGAAAAGATCAAGTTGATACGGCAACGACTCCAAACTGCTCAAAACCGACAAAAGAGCTACGCAGACAACCGAAAAAAAGATTTGGAGTTCGAAATTGGAGACCGTGTTTTCCTCAAGGTTACACCATTACGGAGTATCATGGCGGGTAGAGGAAAGAAATTGCAACCGAGGTTCGTCGGACCTTACAAGATCCTGCAGAGGATAGGCGCGGTAGCATATAGACTAGAGCTGCCGTCAAGTCTCTCGAGAATTTATGACGTCTTCCACGTCTCGATGCTCAAGAAGTACTATCCCGACCCCTCCTATATCTTACAACCAGAGGAGATCGACGTGGACGAATCGCTTGCTTATAAAGAAAAACCTGTCCAAGTGCTTTACCGGAAAGTCAAAGAGCTCATAAACAAACAGATTCCGTTAGTGAAAATACTGTGGAGAAATCATGGGGTAGAGGAAGTTACCTGAGAAGTGGAAGAAGAAATGCGAAAGGAGTACCCTAAACTTTTCGTGAGTTAAGGTAAGAAATTTCGAGAGCGAAATTCTTTTAAGGGGGAGAGAGTGTGAGAACCCGTAAATTTTCCCATTTTCTAGGTTTTATTATCTTTCATGGTTTGTTTTCTGCATTTTCGTGATTAGGAAAATTTCTAGATATTTTTAATGAGCAGATATAGTTTTTAGATGATTTTTCTAGTATCGAATAGTTTTTGAGAAATTAAGAGCGTATACCGGACGTGGGACCCATTAGTGCGAAAAGTTCAGAAAAATTCGGCCAATTAGGTTAAGTTTTGGATACTGGATGTAATTTATCAGGTGTTAAAAGATAAGTAGAGGTTGCAATTTAGATTGGTGTGAGAGGAAACAAAGTGATAAACTTGCATTAAATAAGTGACAAGTGTCACCATTTGGTTGGAGGGACTTGTAAGACCACTATTCATTTTCTTACCATTGACCAAATAAATCAAAAAAAAATAACCAAAACTTCACCATTTTCTCTTCATCTTGGCCGAGCTCCTTGAGCAACAAAAGAAAGAAAACTCTTCAAGTTTTTGGCTTCAATTTTGCTTCAAGCAACTCACTCAACCTTCCAATCTTGTTTGTGCTCCATAAAACCACTTAAGGGAGTGATAGTGAGGTATTGTGTGGAGTTATTTGGAAAGTTAAGAGAACTTATTGCTCTCTCTCTCTCTTGTTTCTAAGGTGAGTTGTGAAGAACTACTCTCCTCCCTTTATTGATGCTTAAATCATGCTTAGTGGTAGTATGAGATGCCATTTTATGGATTATATTTTAAGTTGTGGTTGAATTGATGAATTTTTATAATTTTTGGAGATTTTTCTGTTTTAATATGAACATAATTGTGTGGCTATCTATAATGATTGGAAATAGTATATGATGACTCTAGAAGGTGAAAAAAGTGGTTAATTGCAACCAATTTCTGGTTTGGAAGAAATTTTAGAAAGTTAGGGTTTTATTGGGAACATTCTGTCCGGTTTTATAGCTCCTAATTAGAGATCGAATTGGCCTTGACTTAAAACATGAAAGTTGTAGGGAATGATATTTTAGAGGTGCCTACAAAATTTCAGGTCAATCGGAATAGCGTAGAATGAGAAAAGTCGAAATTACCCTTGCTGTCCTGGTTTTACCCGAATGTAAAAATTGCGCCTGTAATTGGTTGTTTTGGCTGGAATTGCTTCAGAATTGGTTGTTGAGGTCTTCTGATGAAATGTAGCCCTATTTCTAAGCTTTCGGATGGCTTTAGAATTTCTGGATTTGGATTTAAGTAGGCTGAGTTATGCTGTTTGCAGCAGAATGCATTTTGTGAATCTGTTTTTCCGGTTCTGGTATAGTATCTTACATTTTTGACCTTGCTACGCTCAAAACTGGACAAAGTTGCCTTCTGGAACATTGTAGCCCTATCTCTTAGCTTCGAAACGGTGGATCTTGTACCTTCATCCGGTAATCATAGTGCCTTGGGTACAATTACCGTAAAATGAGGTCAAAAACTGTTTTTTTCAGGGCAAAGCTAAATCCATTTCCGGATTTTCTGGTTTCCTCTAATGCTTGTATATGTTTATGGAACCTTATTGGGGTCGTATTTGGCATTGGTTTATAACTCGTTATCGAGTCTCATTGTGCTTGTTTGCATGTTTTAGGGCGTGATGGTGGTTCACGACGTTCTTTTGACGGAAGTGCATGAAACACCATTTGCAAGCTTGGTGAGTGTACTACTCACTTGTGTGTTACTATATGGCTTTGATACTTGAAATTGATACGTTGAATGTTAATTGATTGAAGTGAGAGCGTACTTTATCACTCTCACTTATTGTTTATCATGTTCTTGAAATGTTATATGAAATGTTACATGAAATAAAAGTACATGGCTTGGTGTCGTTTGGACGAGTATCCAACGACTACAATTGTCATCTTTGAGCTCAACCCCATTGATAGTTGATTGAATCGAGCCGGCGAGGGTTTGGTCGTGCCAATTGATGTGCCTTGGGGAAGTGTTATATGAAATCTTGTAGTATGAGAGACTCTCGATTCCGGTTTACTCGAGTAATACCAAAGTGCAAGTGTTTGGAGTTCGGGCCCGGTAGGGAAATGTTAGGTGGAAGGAATGGAAGTCAAGTGGAGTCTACGGTTGGTTATTTTTGAACATTGACGGAGAGTCAATGACGTCCGATCAAGAAATGCAAATGAGGGAAAAGGGCTCTTGAGAGCCACCCGTATCCTTTTCTCACCGCCGTTAATGTGTGCCTTTATTTACTTTTGGCGAATTGAAATGAAAAACTGTATGAGTACATGAATTTGGTTGCTTAAGTGATAGTATCTCACTGGGCAATTAGCTCACACCGTTCCTTTTGTTTTCCTTACAGGCATATGACTACTTTTGGAATGATTCTTGCTAGTTGGTTGCCGGATGAGCTAAATGAATGTCTCTTTTGTATAGCTTATGAATCGAAACCCTAAATGTACCTTTAGGGCCGTTTCACTTTTGATTTTGGCAAACCATATATGTAGTAACTTTTGTATCACTTTTGTATGCCATTTTGGCTTGTAAATACTAAATGTTATGTTGTATATGTATTTTGATGTTTGACTGGGTTATGACGGGTCGGTTACTATTCATGGCCGATTTCGAATTTCATTTTTTTTTTTTGGGTTATTTTGGAATTTTGACTTGTTTACGCGCGTTATCAGTTCCGGAACGCAATAGATCGTTCTAAACTGCACCGTTAGTCCTGGCAAAAGTTGGGCAGGCAGTCCGCTAACCCCTTTGGTTCGCCTTAAGAGAAGGTGGGGCTGTCACAAGGGAACTCAAGTCATCGGTGAAATTTTTGTGATTGTGAAAAAATCTTTTCTTAAAAAATTATAGATGTTCAAGTCATCGGTGAAAATTTTCAAAAGCTTTACCCAGAACAAAGATACCGAGCAGCAGGGATCGTGGTGGAGCCCTAGCAGTCAATCCTGCTCCCCTTTTCATAAATAATGTGCTGAACCCAACTGTCAACAATGAAGATCTAACCACATATAGTAATGAGAGATTCTATGCGCATATTGCTACATCGCCATAGCTTTGATTTGGATCATAGCATGTTGAGCAAATAGGAGACAAAAGGAAAGGAAAGAATTGGAGAGATATGATCTTTTTTCTTTTATATGACTGACTTTTTATTGGTTGCAATTTTGAGAAGCAAGAAACAAGTTTGAATTAAAAGCAAATTGCGTGAAATGTCACTAAACTATTGCAATGTGCTACTTTTGGTCACTCAACTTTTTTATTAGCCAAAAACGTTATTGAACTAGTAAATCTATACAGTTTAGGTCACTCCGTGTACTTGTGCCATCATGAGAGACGGAAAGTAATTTTTTCTCGGGCAATTTTTTCTGCACAACCTTTTCGTTGAAACTTTCCAACATAAATTGCCCGTAAACGTACCAGACAACTCCCAAGTTCAGTTAGAAAGTACAAACCCTTATCCTCTAATAGATTTGTCTTCAAATATGGAGTAGGAGGGGCAATATTAACAGCTGCAATTGTTGGGAATGTGTTCAAGTTTCATGAGAGGAAGATGCAAGAAAATAACTCCGACTTGGTCTTGTGGCACTAAAACCAATTTGAAGACTTCATGAACTGATAGGAACTAGAGCTGCAACCGAACCGAGCCGCTCGCGAGCGAGTCAAGCTCGACTCGAGCTCGAGCTGGCTCGAGTCAAATCGAGCTTGAACTCGAGTTCAAGTATATATATATTTTATTTTTTTATTTTAAGTATATATTTTTTTATTTTTTTATTTTAAGTATTTTTATATTTTTTATTTTTTATTTTAATAGTAAAATTACATATATATCCTTAATATTTTATTATTTATTTAAGACAAAAAAAATTATTTTATTTATTTTTTAAAAAATAAAAATAATTATTTTTATTTTTTTCGAACTCGAGCTCGAGTTTGAAATTGTCGGCTCGTCGAGCTCGAGTTTAAGTTCGAGTTCACTTAGAGCTGTAAACGAATCGAAACGAACCGAGTATCTTATGTTTGAACTCTGTTCGTTAAGCGCTTCGAACTCCGTTCGTGTTCGTTCGTTAACTTTCGAACTCTAAACTTGTGTTCGTGTTTGGCTCGTTAAGTAAAGTTTGTGTTTGTGTTCGTGTTCGGCTCGTTTATGTTAAACGAGTCGTTCGCGAACACGCTCGAAAAATTCGAATCCAGATTATTCTAAGCCTTAAATATGCCATACAAATCATTAATCATCCTAAAAAATAATTGAAATACCAAATGACTAAATTTCATTATTCATTAAATGCATAACCAACATTAACATAAAAACAACAAATAAAACAAAGTAATTTATCCTTCAAATATAAAAATTCAGCCATAAGACAACAACAAATGTGCTCCACTTCACAATTTGACTACTACTACATCCACTTCATCTATCCATTTGAATCCATCAGCCATGGCAAAGAAAATGAAGTGACTGGACCAAATTCATTGTAGCTGAAAAGAGCTAGGTGGGCCAAGGCAATCGAATTTTTTTCCCCAAGACTCTGCAAAGAATAGAATAATAATCAACTACAAAAGTTTTCAATCAGTTTTAAAAATATCAATCAAAAGGAACTAGACATCATACACGCATATAGAGGAATTAAGAATGACAAACATTGAAAATTTCCACACAACCAACTGAAGACTGAAACTTTAGAAATTAAAATGAGTACAATGAGTTGCATCCTTTCAATCTGGAAGTATAACTTCTTCATATGCCTTGAAGTCATCAACAATTGATGATTCCTACCAAAGGAAAAAAATGAATCACAATTAAGTAAGAACAGTAAATTTATAAAAATTGCAGAAATAAAGAAACGTAACATATATTATATATTACCTTTAAATGACTTTTTGAAAGGCCATACAAATTTCGAACCCAATTATTAGCGCAAAGTAACATTTGCACTATTTCAATAGACATGGAAGCACGACGATCATCAATGACTCTCCCACCAGCACTAAAAGTAGACTCCGGAGCTACAGTAGTAACTGGAATAGCTAATATGTCAGCAGCCAATTTTGACAGCACCCGAAATCTCCATCTTTCCTGTCTCTACCAACTCAAGACATCCAGATTTGCACTCGTAGCACCACTGTATCTTTTTTTACTCAAATAAATATCTAATTCAGATTCTTCTGGTGGCATTTCTTCTTGGCTACTCACATGCATTTCAAACTTAGCTTTTCCAGTTAACATATTTTTTTCCAATTTCTTCTACCACCATAGAAGTTGAACTACAAGCATGACTAATTTCAACTTTTCTGCGTTTTGGCAACTACACATCCTCAGCAGAACATGGAGTGAATGAAGAAACATACTCATTATAAAAGTCATTCAAAACCTCTTTTATTTCAGCAATGTATATGGGAGCTGCTTCGCTACCATAAATAATTGGAAAGGCATAGTCAATGAGTACCATTTTATATTTTGGATCTAAAATTGCACCCAAAGAAAGCAGAATATTATTTTCACCCCAATATTTATCAAATTTCGAAGCCATGCTTGCAACCACAGCCCTTATATGGCTAGAAGGATTAATAGATTTTTCATTCAGAAGCTCTTTGATTCTATAAAGCTTACGTAGGAAAATGTTGGCAGTTGGATGTTCACTCCCAGAAATCATATTAGTTATTTCATGAAAAATACCCAAAAATTGACACACTTCTTCAACTCTCATCCAATCATATTCACTAGGAACATAATGAAAGCCATGATCAATGTCTGCATATCTCCAAAACACATCTTTAAATTTTACAGATGAAGCTAACATCAAATATGTCCCATTCCAACGTGTTGGACAATCTAGAATCAACTTTCTTAGAGATAAATGAAGCTGTTTCTTTATCTTGCTGAATTCAATGAGGCGGGACTCAGAATAATTTAGGTACTTAATCCCCTCCCTAACAGTATCAATCACTTCTCCAATTTGACTAAGGCCATCTTGCACTAAAAGATTAAGTATATGTGCATAGCAACGAACATGAAAGTATTTTCCCCCAACATTTAATTGTTTTCCCAACAAAAAGTCATCTTTCAGCCTCCTAACACACACATCATTGTATGAAGCATTATCCACGGTAATACTACAAATTTTGTTCTCTATGCCCCATTCATTGAAACACTTGTTAAGAGCATCAGCTATAATAACTCCAGTATGTGGGGGAGGAACATTACAAAAATTCAACACACGCTTTTGTAGCACCCAATTGAAATCAATAAAGTGCCCAGTTACAACCATATATTGAATTTTCTGATTTGATTTCCACAAATCTGTTGTGATACTGATTTTACTGACCCCCTTTAGCAATGACATCAGCTTCTTCTTTTCCAATTCATAAGTAGAAATGCAGTCTTTCTTCACAGTTTGCCTACTAATCCTTATATAATATGGAGAAACAGCTTTCATGAACTTATTAAAAATTTCATGATCCAACATTGCAAAAGGGTATTCATGTGCCAAAATCATATGGGATGCAAGTTCCCGTACCTTAGCATGATCATATCTAAAGTTTGTTATTGAAGTCATGCCATCCGATGGTGTTTCTGTTGTGAAGGAAAGAACTTGTTGTTGCATCCTTTTGTTCCCCTCGTCTACTAGTTTCTTTTGTAGACAATTCTTCAAATGCCTAGTGTAAGTTGTTGTTGTGCCACTAGCATTCATCTTCCATACCTCTTTGCAATGTTTACATGTCACTTTAGTTGATCCATCAGTTTGAGGTTCTCAATCCATGTCACTCCATACTTTAGACTTCAACGTTCTACTCTTTTTTTGATATGGTTTAGCCTCATTTGTTTCCTTGTTTTCAGCAAGTATTTCAATATCAACATCTTCATGCATCTCATCATCTTTCTCGTCACCACCAACAAGTATCACATCTTCATTGCTAGGATCCATAATAGGACTTGTGGAAGAGCCCAGATGTGAATTATAAGGGGAGCTTGACATACCCTATTTGATGAATGAAAAATAAAACTACTAATCAATGAAAAATTAACCAAACATAATCTGCAAAATTATGTACGAAGCAAAGACATAAAATTAATACATGCTGAAAGTACTATTGGTAGTTTGGAATTCTTTAAAAAATTATGTACTGATCCTATTTAGTATGTGGCCCAATTGAGTACTAAATATGAAACTTGTTGATGTTTTACTACTACTTAAAAACGAATTTCCATGTTTGTAGAAATCTGTCCACATCTCTCTCCAATATTTGACAAGTAGGAAGTCTAGAAGATTTAACAGAACAGTGTAAATTTTGAGCTTTGGTCAGCCTTGCAAGCCATGGTGCGTCATCTTTGCGAATCTCTTGTCCAGCAAAAGTCAAATTACCATCAACCAACCAGTGGTCCAAATTCAAATAATTGGATCCAGGAAAGATTTATCTCAAGAGACAAAGAGAAACTTGACCAAAATTACACTACTGCTACAGGTATTTAATTTTTTTTTGTTTCTGTCTTTTCCACCCTTGTTCATCATCATCATCATTTCCCATACCTTGAAAAATTCTGTCAAACAAAACCAGACATCTTAGACTTAGAATTATGTCCCCAACCTCTCAATCCATTGTTCACATCAAACTTAATCCATCCAGTGGTTTACTTGTCCTATAATTTTACTTTCTCTGCATCAAGTTTCCATTCTGAGATCTCTAGCTATTGATTTAGCAGCTTGAAGCTCAAAAGCACGGAAATGGAAGGAAAAAAAATGCTTTGCTGCTTGCTGCTACTGCCTTGATGTCTTAAATCATCATGCGCCAGTTTTGACTGATTAATGAATGTGTCTTGATGAAAGTAAAAAAAGGAAATGATATGCACAAGTATTATTCCAAGATTTCAAGTATTAGATGCCAAAAGATGAAACTACAACCGAAGACATCAAGTGAGGGACAATTTGGCTAGCGTTAGTGCTAAAACTTTGACCCCTTCAAGCTTGCAATCAAATTCGATCTAATGAATTTAAAAAATTCCAGATTGAGAAACACAAATCATAGATCTGTGAAAAATCATACCGAATCAAAGGAGGGAGGCACGCGATCTCCGAACTCAGCCAGCCACCAAAGATGTTGATTGGGGCAACTGAAACTCCAGTCTCTCTCTTATCAGTTTGGACTTTGGACGGTAGAAAGTCTAGAACAGCAGCGAGCTTATCAGTTTGGACTTTCAGCAGCGGCCAATGGGGAATGGAAACAGAAGTAAGGCTGGAAAGGGAAGGGGAAAGCTTTAGAATTTTTTATGAGTAACGCTAAAATTTGTCAAATGACAATTATGTCCTTGTTCGCGAACGTTTGTTAAAACGAGAACATGTTCGTGTTCGCTTGATTATTAAACGAACATAAAAATTCGTTCGTGTTCGGTTCGTTTAAGGCTTCGAACGAGCCTTTAACGAATACGAACGAGCCGAAACGAACCGAGCTAACGAACAACTCGGTTCGTTTAACAGCTCTAAGTTCACTAAAATTATGTTAAGGCTCGGTTCGATTAGACCAAAACTCGACTTGCCTTGGTTCGTTTGCAGCCTTAATAGGAACCTAGCAAGAAGATATGTTGAATGTGCTCATGGCGAGATGAGTGTGTGAAGATGTAGGAAATTCGTTAAATTAGGTTAATGTGTAAATTTTTGGATATTTATTAGCTAAAAAAAACTTGGATAATTTTTTTTTAAGTTGATAGTTGTGGTTTGGGATTGGTATGATGAAGAAATGTGTGAGCATTCCAAACAAGTCATACCCGGTCTTTTAAGGAGAGTAAATAGGCTGAAAACTAAGAATGAAGCCTTGCAGGAGCAAGTTCTCAAGTGGCAAAATAAAGCTGAGAAAAAGGAAGTTCAAGTAAAAAATCTGAAAGAAGAAACTTGGAAGAAAGAATAGGAAAAAAATGCTCATTGTTCTTTTTATTGTAACCTGGACAATTCTTAGTGCATCTATGTGGATTTAGAGGCCTAGCAAGGGATACAAGTTTCGAAGGGGAAAATTGATGGCTACTAGGGTATTATTATATTTCAAATCCTAAACCAATGCTATCAAATGGTTTAATAGATAGCTCGTTTTAGTTAAGGTGGTGCAGTTGTTATATAAACCTCATTTTGGTTGGTGTTGTTTACACCTTGGATTTTTGAAATTGTAGTTTATGAATAAAAGAGTGAAGTATTAATTTTAACATAAGTATTCAAAAGAAAAGTAGCTCACAAATGCATTTGCATAAAGTCAAATACAACAAAAGACCAGTGGACCTAGCAAAATGAGATCAAATATGCATACTTCCAAACAACTGCCTTACAAAAGAGTTATAATTGTCACTATCATCACCAAAAATGCCCTAATGAAAAATTCCAACAAAGGCTCTGTTTGGCAAGTGAGTTTTTTTGTGTTTGTCTAAAACTTTATTGTAACTAGGGGTGGCAATTTCTGACATGACCTGAAAACACGACACGAATTTAACACGAAATTAATGGGTTTGGGTTGAGATTTCAGGGGTTCGGATCAGAATCGGGTCGAATCCGAAAAGAAAACAGGTCAATTTTAGATCAACCCGTGGGTGACCCGATATGACCGGTTTACGAATTAAATATAATTTAATAAATATTAAAATTATTTTATCTAACTAAACTAAGTTATTCCTTTTTTCAAAGGCATTAATTATTTAATCCTAAATGAATTTATTTAACTTGTGTGAAGTTGAAATTATTATATTTGGGCAAATAATATATTATATTATTTTTTTACTTTTATACTGATTTAATTGAATTTATATTTGGGTTTGGGATAAAACACTTTTACGGTGTTTAATTTATTTTAGATTTGGTTTGAGATTATTTATTTAAATTTTTATTACTTGATTATGTAATTAGTTTTGTGAGAAATTGATTTTATTAGAAATTATAGTGATAAATTAATAAATTAAAATTAAGTTTCGGGTCATTTTGGGTCGACTTGCCGACCCACCAACCCGAAATTTTCGAGTTCGTGTCAGGTATCCTGACCCGTTTCGAGTTGACGGGTTAGGTTCGGGTCAACGGGTTTTCTGTTATACATGGGTCTCAACCCGACCCGCCAACCAGAATTCGACCTGATTGCCATCCCTAACTGTAACTTACTGTAGAAATTTTTTTAAAAAAATTTGAAATGTATAAATTTTTGAATATTTTTAAGTGTATAGTTTAAAGTTTTTAAAAATTTTTTTGAGATTACTGTAGTTAAAATTTTTAAAAAACTTGTAGCAGACAAACTTGGCAAAAAACTCTAATGCCAAATAAGGCCTTTAGCCTTGTTTCACATGTAAATAGTCTATAATTGTCCTTGACATAGAATACATCAAAATAAAAGTTATCCAAACAAAAGATTTAATACATCCAAACAGCCCTAAAAAATATTCATAAGTCATTTAATCTGATCTTCCACTTTTACTGCTCCTTGATATTCCAGCCCATCTACCAATCTTGAAAGAGAATTCTTTGCCCAAGTACTCATAGTTGGTATTGATTCTTATCTTGTCTATTTCAGATAACTTCCTCTTTGATTGGAGAGACTATTTGTGGGCTCCTACAGTTGACTAGTCGACATCATTGACAAGTCTAACTCTCCTCACCTGTACACATTAGAACATAGTTATAGTAGCTATCAACTATAGTAAAACTAAAGATAAAATTGAAAATAAATTGAACACCTACAGACGTCTTAGTCTTCCTAATCTTTTGTTTTTTCATACTATTGGTGGCATCAACACTTCAATGTTATGAGGTGATTATTTCTGCAATTTTGATGGCTCCGCAACATGTGCACTATTTTTAGCATGTTAAAAGGTGTCATTATGTGGAGTAGCTTGCTCTTCAACTTCATGTTGCTAAGAATTGGCACCACTTGTAGGGTCATCTTCAACTTCCTCATGAGCAAAATGAGCTGGTATTATGCTTGACACATTTTTGGTACCTTTACAAGACTTTCTAGCACATTTAGGAGTTGGAGCAGATTGACTGCAGCCTTTATCTCCATTTTCTAGAAACTTTTGCATTACAATTGAACTCTTTATCCTTGAGGACTTCTCCAGTTGCTTTTTCTTCTGCAACTCATATCTTTCCTTAGCTGTTATATGATAACGGTATACTTCTATCAACTTGTACTCATAAACCCAACAATAGAATTGTCTAATGTCTTCATCGTTTGAAGTTCCATCAGTCCATGGTTCAAATCCCTACTAGGGTCAATGTAATAATATAACATGGTATCATTATGTCCATACTCTTCAACTATTTCATTTATTTCATGAATCGACATAAAATCAGTGTAGGAAAAATCGAAATAACCAATCTATCCACCCACATAATTCTTGTATTTGTCTCCCTTAATTTTATCACCATGGTGGAATTTAATGGAAAAACAGGTTTATTAGGAACCACAACAATTGCAAAGGCAAACAACACGATTCTTGTTAATCACTATTTTTTATTGTCATACACATTGTTCTTCCTATAAAAATACGTAACCTC
Source organism: Coffea arabica (assembly GCF_036785885.1). NCBI lineage: Eukaryota > Viridiplantae > Streptophyta > Magnoliopsida > Gentianales > Rubiaceae > Coffea > Coffea arabica. The sequence continues at coordinate 69,308,847 of NC_092312.1, read as the reverse complement.
CAATTGTTAATTAACCCGAATTGGACAACTGCCACAAAAGTTTGTTTGTTTATGAGTAAATTATCAGATAGAGGGTTCTTGTAGGTCCCTTTGCAACCTACTACTACAACAAAAGGGGATTTCACTTGTTCTTATGTCTTTATCCAAACAACCAGATCGCATTGGCAAACTCTAAACCCAATAAACACTCTGGCTAAATACTTCATTAGACTTATAACTCATACAACACAATTAATCAAACATTATCCAAATCTATAAGGATGGGATTGTAAGATTTCTTACCGTATAGTATGTACAGGTCAATGAACTCATCCCTTTGCCTTTTCACCTGCTTTGCTACCATCTATCACCTGTGTTTCACTACTAATCTTCGTCTTTGGCCGATTTTTTGATTCTCCTCACTGATTATTTTGATTTTGATAGATTAATGCGGTACGATTTTGCTGGATTCTCCTCACAATTGTGTTTTTTCATTGATTGTTTGTTTTGTCCCTTCATTGCCACAAAAATCTGTGTAGACAACATTATTCCTCAAAAAGTTACTTTCTGTCTCTTCTAACGGCATAAATAAACGAAATGACCAAAACAACACAGATTTACTACTTTAGTGACATTTTTGGCTAATAAAAAAGTTTAGTGATCAAAAGCGGCACAATGTAATAGTTTAGTGACATTTCGCGCGATTTACTCTTAACAATTTTATTTTATGTAATGCCCAAAACTTGTTTGTAAAAATGACAAAGAAAAATTTTGAAAAAAATCCTCTTACTTTTTTTGAAAAGGTCATGCCAATTCAAAAGACAACGGTTACAAATCTTTGTCATTTAGCCCACAAAAGAATCGGTGAGATATGATTTTTTCTTTTATTGGACTAATTTTTTATTGGTTGCAATTTTGGGAAAGCAAGAAACAAGTTTGAATAAAACATTTCATTTTATGTAATGCCCAATACCTATTTGTAAAAATGACAAAGAGAAAACTTGAAAAAATTCTCTTACTTTTCTTGAAAGGCGAAAAGATCATGCCAGAAACAACAATGGTGATATGAGATACAACAAGGAGAAACTCATTTTAGATTTGGGCACAAATTCACAAGGATTTTATAGTGAAAAAGGAGAATAGAGTCTGATTATTATCTATAATGTTTAAGGAGCGAAGACAAACATCAACCAAAAAGATAAATTGACAAATTTGCCCTACAAACTAAGCTTGCAAGTAGGAATGGCAACAGATCGAGTTTGGAGCGGGGGACACCTTCCATGCCCCCCACCCTACTGCCCACTACTTCCCTCCCCCCCTTCCCCGCCGCCCTGCTTCTCTTGCACGGTTAATAAAAATTTGTCACATAATTTTATTGTAATCAAATTTTAGCAAATAATTAAGTAATAAAATATCAACACATCACCAAGTCATTATCCATTATAATTTTACAATTGAAACCCATAAAAATAATCAAACAAAAACTAGTTGAATACAATCTAACATGATGAAGCAAATACAACTAAAGTAAACGAGTTTTTACTTTTGAAATAAATACAATCACTAAGTCATTATTGTGTTTTTTTTTAGAAAAAAATGTTATTGTGTTAAGTATAATTAGGAATTTAGCATAAATGTATTAGTAAATTTAGTATAACTAATTAATAATTTCTATTAGTAGACATGCATAATTATTAGTATAATTGATAATATCAATTATATTACATATACTAATATACATTATATAATATTTATAACTGATAATATCATTATTGCAAATTTATAACTAATTAAATTAAATATTATATATATATTTTTAACAAGTGGTGGGGTGGAGGTATACTCTCCCACCCCCAACCTTGTTTCTTAATGAGGGGAAAAATTCCCCTCCCCCCCTATTACTTCCCCGCAGGGCACCCATCCCAATTGTTATTCCTACCTGCAAGTATCATGATATTCATTCCGTTTGTTTTGATTGTCAAATTAGACGGAATGAAGCAAAATATACAATTTGATTAGTTCAGTGACATTTTCAACTAAAAAAAATAGTTTAGTGATTTAGATTAGCACAATGGTATAATTTAGTGACATTTGACACATCTTGCTCATAAAATTTTGGAGGTTTGATTGTGAGTTTATTTCTTTCCCTCTTTCCACATATTTTTATATGTATTAAAAATTGCTTTCGTTGTACGTGTGATTTTTTGCGCCAACAGATATACCCCATCAACAACAAGAGAACATCACTGGAAAGGTTGCCTTGAAGGGAAGATGGAGATCAAGAATCAAAGCCTCTGAGGTCAATTCTGAAGGTGGCTTCTAATTTAAAAGATAAATTGCGTAGCACATAAGTCAAGTGAGATGTGTTACATCATTGAAATTAAATCAGTCCTTCGTTTTATACAGCATGGTAAATGTAGGAATCAGTTCATAAACTGCTGCCATATTGTCCAGGTTATGAACATAGGGAAACAGTGTTGAAGTAAAAGGTGTCAAAATCAAGTTTTTAGTCAATTTCAAAAAGTCTGTACTGTGCATAATATGAATTTAATTAAATAGTATTGAAGTGAAAGGTCTCAAAATCAAGTTTCCAAGTCAAGTAATTTTATTGGGGCATTGAGAAAAAAATTTAAAATTAGAAAAAGATATGTGATACAAATTAGGGAAAATGACCTATTTCATCCCTCACATTTCGTAAAAATATTCTTTTTGTCCCTCACATTTAAAACGAAGCAAATTGGTCCTTCACATTTAAAAACTGAAGCTTTTACATCCTAGAAATAAACTCTCAATTGTGAATCAAACTATCTAACAACCTGGTTACAAATTTTGGGGGTAGAATTGGTAGATCACTCGCAAAAACATATTTCTAACAAATAAATTAAAGTAATTAAAAAATCTTAATTAAAACCCATTTGTTTCTTCAAAAGAACGAAATTGTGCTAAAGCTCTCAAGCACTAAACCCGTAGTGCAACAAAACTGAGGAATTTGTCTAAGGGTTTAGTGCTTGAGAGCTTTAGCACTATTTCGATCTTTTGAAGAAGCAAATGAGTTTTAATTAAGATTTTTTAATTATTTTAATTTATTTGTTGGAAATATGTTTTGCGAGTGATCTACCAATTCTACCCATAAAATTTGTAACCGGATTGTTAGATGGTTTGATTCACAACTGAGAGTTTATTTCTAGGATGTAAAAGTTTCGATTTTTAAATGTGAATGACCAATTTGCTTCGTTTTAAATATGAGGGACGAAAAGAATATTTTTACGAAATGTAAGGGATGAAACAGGTCATTTTCTCTACAAATTATAATGTACTTTTCTAACGCTTTTAAAGTCTAATGTTTGTTAAGTGGGATAATTTACATTCCTAGTTAATTGTAATAATAGGGATATCAGTAAAAAAAAAAATAAAGAAAAGGAGACTAGATAGCCTTCTTGTATTATAAATCTCTTCATCTTTTTTTTTTTAAAAAAAAAAGGAAAAAAAATCTCTTCTTCGCTTTTCTTATCGAAGTAAAACTTAGCCAAGAAACCAATATGCCTTTTGCAATTAGTATTAATGTCACTCCATATGAAAACCGTGAAAAATATATTTATTTCAAAGCAAAATATTTTTGGACATTCATATTCGTTTCTAAAGGCATTTGTCAGTCTATTTTCTAAATACAAGAGTATAAGTGAGATTGATTTTTTTTTTTTGTCTACAAATAATTTTTAAAATTCCTATGCAAGAGTATAAGCAAACTATAAAATCATATTGGAAAAGTAAATGTTTCACAAAAAAAAAAAAAGATGAGAAGTGAATTAGAAAAAAATAATTATAGAGAGCTTTCGAGTTGATTCGGTCTAGGAAAAGAGAATGCTATGGAAGTAATAAAGAATTTGGAAGTTGAAATATGAGTCCTTTCTCGTTGAATATTATTTGAGAAAAAAAATTTTACAAAAAGTTTTTACTTTTTCATAAGTACATTTTTCAATTACTTTACTCATAGATATCAAACTGCTAGAATATATTTTTCTACAAATATTTCAAAAAATAACAATCCAAACGAATTCAAACTCACTACAGAACTTTTTGATGATATAAGACAAGTAAAAAGGTGATTAAAAATGAAAAAAAAAAGTCATCCAAAAATTTGTAATTAGAGTTTTTTTTTTAAAAAAAGTTTCTTTTTTTTTTGCATATAATTCTTTTCCAATATCATTAAGCAAGTTTCATTCAAAAACCAAAAGACAAGAAAAAAAAAAGGTATTACTATCTAAATTAGCTAACTCCAAAAAAAAAATATCATCAAAATTGCCATTAGAGGAAAGAAATCAATTGAGCCGTCTATCAAGAACAAGTATTTTCCCTTTAAAAAGTACTAGCTGAATTCAAGATGCTGCTGAGGTAAAGTTTGCGGCAGAGCCAAATTCATAACCAAATTCTTCTGCATATTCTACGGTGCGGCTGCGGGCTGCCAAATATACTAACAAATTAATGATAAGGGTCTCATCATGGATTCTTGCTTTTACTAAAAAGGCCTAAATGGGTGTTGGATATTCCTCTTGCAGCTCCCTCTCCTTCTCTTTTCCCAGTTCCACTTGCTCCTTCTCCTACTGCCCCACTATATCCAACTCGAAAACTACTTGCACTTTCTCTGACAAATCACATTCAAATCATCTTCTTTTCAAGCCCACCTCTAAATTCTTGCAAACCCATATCAGGAAACTAGCCCAAAAAACCATTGGTAAAGCACCATCTTCAGCTCCTTTCTTTTTGAGGTGTGGCAGAGTTGTTGAACAGATGGAGACCCAAAAAGGAAATGATTTTCTACAAAAACCCAGTTTTGATCCTCATAGTATTGACCAAGAATTGGTTCAAAAGATTGCTTATGATGCTCTTGTCTGGAGTTCACTTCATGGCCTTGTTGCTGGTGACAGAAATTCACAGGTCATTGTTGAAAAGATTCTTGTTTTATTTTGGGCATTATTGTAGCTTTAGTTTCTTCATATTATTCTGATCAACAAGATGAGATTGCAAATGAACAAGGGTTGTTTTCTTTATGGTTTACTAATTTTCTTTTCTTATAGCTTTTAGATTGTTCTAATTGTTTATTATTTATGTCTGCATTTGACTAATGTGATATTTAAAATTATGCATTCTGAATGAACGTTTCTGTTTAAGATGTCTTTTAAGTTGATATCCAATCCTTATACTTATTTATGTGCGAGAAAGTTATCCATTGGATAGCACTTATTTGCTTTGTTACTGCTGGGGAGGATGAATACAACGGACAGTCTTGGAATTGGATGCATATGGTTCTACATTTTGATGTTTGGTAGTATTTTAATGAATGCAGAGATCAGGAAAAGTGCCTGGTGTAGGAATGGTTCATGCCCCAATTGCCTTGTTGCCTATGTCATTCCCTGAAAGTCATTGGAAACAAGCTTGTGAAGTAGCTCCTATTTTTAATGAACTAGTTGATCGTGTGAGTTTGGATGGAAATTTTTTGCAGGAGTCGCTATCTAGGTAATCTCCTCCGCTCACAACATTCTTATGTATCTGTTACAAGTAGCTGTTTAGGCTGTTAGTTTCCTGTATTTCTAGTTGGTCATCTTTGCTTTACATTTCCTTTCTCTGTGTGTGTGTGTGTTTGTCAAACTAATTATCCTCTTCTGTTTCAATAATGCAGGACAAAGAAAGTAGATACATTTACATCCAGACTCTTGGACATTCATTCCAAGATGTTAGAGATCAATAAGAAAGAGGTGCTTCTGATTATAGCATTTGACTTAGATTCCTTTGCATGAAATTGATGTTTCACTTCCTCTTGTTATGCTGGTTGGTTCTCTCTGATTTTTGCTGCTACTCATTAATATAGCTTTGTGATGCTTAACTTGGGATCCACATTTTAGTGGTCACCCTGTTTCAAATCCTTTAGTTCTCCACTTGATGTTAATCTATGGTTGTGGGTGCAGATTTATTACAGGGAAAGGGGGAAGAGGGGGTTTTCATGTGATCAAATTTACCTGTTCTGAGTTGTGCCCTTGTGCAATTTTATTATCTTATCTGCCATTGAAGGGGCAGGGAATACTTTTTGAATATAGTTCTTTGGTTACCTGTATACTTCATTTCATCTCAGTGGAACTGATATTTGTAAACTAACCAATGCAAAATGATAAAGAAAAGTAGATTTCCTATATTTTGTTTTGTGGTGTTAGCATCTTTACTAGCTTTTACCGAAACTGCTCTTCAGGACATACGCTTGGGATTGCATCGCTCAGATTACATGTTAGATGAACAAACCAAATTACTTCTTCAGATAGAGCTTAACACAATTTCATCATCTTTTCCCGGGCTGAGTTGTCTTGTCAGTGAGCTTCACAGGTTATCAATTGTTACTTGTTCTTGCCTTCTCTCTCTGTGTTTATGTTATTCTGGATTTTAATGATTCTTGCATTTCAAAATTGCTCAGCAAATGCCACTGCAATTGTTTACACTGAAGGTTTTAGGTATTTACATTTTTGATTAGTTGAAAGCACATCAATGGAGTGCTTTGTATGTCTTTCTATTTGCTTATCCTCTATTGTCAAAGGAAGTGAAATAGCTTTAATTTTCAGTTGTAGGATGTTTATTTGCAATTGGTTTCACTAACTTTTTAGCACTGACAAAGGAAATCTTCTAGTACATTTGCTGATGAAAATCTCACGTGATTTAGTGAATGTCAAAATGTGATCAAGTTCAGTTTTATAATGAAAGGAACCTTCACTCCACCCAAAGTTTTATAACAAATCAAACTTGACTCATTTTTATTCGTTTGACAATTGCTGTCTTCTTGCAATGTTCTAAGGCTACAGCAATGAAGATTTTTATGCATCAGTGACATTTATCAAATTGTTGGCTGGGATGCATATTTTTCTAATATGATTATTAATGAAATAATCAGCTCATAATCATCTTCTTGTATTCTATTTCTATTAGAGAAAATGCATGAGGTGTTATGATGGTCATTACTTATTTAAACATTGGCATTTGCTAATGGACATGCAAAAAGGGTGTACCTGGGGGACATTGAGTACAACAATTGACTAATTAGATGAGGAAACCTCGTTCACATATAAATCATTTGGGGGTGGAAGCCCTCATTACTTTGATGTTTGGTGATAGTAGTCTAATAAAGGAGAAGAAGGTCTTTGCTTGAATATTTAGCTGAATACTCTTGATTTGGGGGGTTATACCTAAAATGAGCCTATGTTCTAGCTGGCTTGTATTGTCACACAATGTGTGTGTATTCATGAGAAATTAAGTGAAAAGAAAAAGTCTGTCCAGAGATACAGATGATTAAGGGATAAAAATAATTATGAAGAAAACAAAACTTTGTGTGCTAATTTTAGCAGTCCAGATTGAGATTCTTTCATCCTTCTTCCTGTGCGCAGATTGTTACTTCTTCAATTTAGAGAACACCTGTTACTAGATCCTGAAAGAGTTCCCAGAAATAATGCTGTAAATGGATTTGCTGAAGCTTTAGCCAAAGCTTGGACTGAATATAATAACCCAAGGTTTGGTTTTAATAAATTTATTGTTATTGTTCTCAAGCTGCTATTGTTGGGTCACACAATCTGCGACTAACTTAAAAGTTCTGTACAGGGCTGTAATTATGGTTGTGGTTCAACCTGAAGAACGCAACATGTATGACCAACATTGGCTATGTGCAGTACTCAAGGAACAATATCCTTTTCTATTCTATCATTTATGACAAGGTTATTTTCAGATCTATTTTACTTCTAGTTGGTACTTTGTCCTAAAATCCATAGATGCAAGTTGTTATAGCTGAATATTGATATGTTACCCTAGAATGCGTTTCCATAACTTGTTGACACATATCAAATAACAACTATTAGGAAGAGTTTAGCAGAAATCGATGCAACAGGAGAGCTTCAGGCAGATGGAACACTTCTTGTGTATGTATCTTAAGGAACAAAAGTACAATTATCAGTGTTACATCAACTTGTGGCTCTTGTCTGAAAAAGTCAAATTCTTGGACATTGCAGAGGAGGTGAAGCGGTTGCAGTCGTCTATTTCAGAGCTGGGTATGCACCGACTGATTATCCTTCAGAGTTTGTGAGTACAGATGCTTCATGCTTGTGCTGCTGATATTTTTACCCTATGAGTTTTCGTCGACTATTGCTTATCTCAATATACATTGGTCCAAATGTGAAAATGTTTGGCTGTTAAGGGGACACACACACACACACACACACACAGATATATATATGTATATTTGTTGTGTTTGATGTGGTTATCACGTGTTACTTGATTCTGCATCCAACTTGGTGTTTATTTATTTTTTTAAAACACTTCATCTTACGAACTTGAGGTCGCGGCTCGTATCATTGTATTGCTTACTCTCGTTGAGAAGTCTTATTTTATGTATGTAGCTTGTTGATGTTATTGATTTATTTTCGGTACATCTTATGATAGGAATGGAGAGCTAGGCTACTGATGGAGCAATCTTCCGCAATCAAGTGCCCTTCTATTGCCTATCATCTGGCAGGAACAAAGAAAATCCAACAAGAACTTGCAAAACCAGGTGTGCTTGAAAGGTAAGACTAAAACCTTCTCAAACATGTCATGTTGCTGTAAGATGGGGTCGGTAATTTGGTTAATAGTTGCTTGAGAGCAATTTACTGGAAAAGCACTGCAATTAAGACAAATGAGAGATACAGTTATTTTTGGAGAACGTTACTTTGCTCTTAACATTCTTTCTGGTGGAGGTGAATGTAAACTTCTGGTATCACCTTTGACATCACAAGTCGTTCTTGTGGTAAACCAGAAAGTGGAAACCCCTTTAGTGCCTCTTGGTCATCGTCACACGAAAAGAGGCATTTTCATGTTTAGCTAATATGTAACCTTAAATTTCATTGAGAAATTAAATCACTTCTAAATTTAATTCAGAAAAAAGCACTATCTAACCTCTCTAAGAACATGGAATGATATGGAATGTGATGAACCGTATTATTTAGTGAGTCAAGCCTCGGAGGACTCAGTATTATTCTTTGCACTCTTACACAGACAGTCTATTTCTCTCTTCTACCAACTGAGGTCAAACTATTTCTTGGTTCTAAACAGGTTTCTCGAGAATAAAGATGACATTTCCAAACTAAGGAGATGCTTTGCTGGGCTGTGGAGTCTAGATGACTTGCAAATTATCAAGGATGCAATTGAGAGACCTGGATTATATGTGATGAAACCACAAAGAGAAGGAGGAGGTCTCTTTTTCTAACTATTATCACTACCCTTAGCTCTAGTACAGTGATTTGTGTTATTAACTGTGAATCAATTTCGTTTCAGGAAACAACATCTACGGTGACGATGTGAAGGAGACCCTACTGAGGTTGCACATGACAGGTAACCAAGAAGATGCAGCCTACATCCTTATGCAAAGAATTTTCCCTGCTGTTTCTCCAGCCATTCTTATGCGAGATGGTGTTTCTCATAGAGATCAAACCATATCAGAACTTGGGGTTTATGGCGCTTATTTGAGGTAATTTCTGTACACCAATCAGAATTGTAGGTGCTCATTCTCTAGCCCCTCCTTATTGACCAGCTTTTTTGGCTTCAACGTGCAGGAACAAAACAAAGGTGATTATGAATGACAACTGCGGTTACTTGATGCGCACAAAGGTCTCTTCCTCAAATGAGGGTGGGGTTGCAGCCGGTTTTGCAGTTCTGGATAGCATATATTTGGTTTGATTTATGATCTTCCCAATTTTTCGTATCGTAACTTCACTTACCAAACATGTATAGTTGCGATCTAATAAAGTCCGACCCTCTAGAGAGATCTTGGTATACTTCAGCTGCCAGTGATTTAATATTGTACTAGCGTGTTCTGGTGTATTGCTTTCGTTGATTTAACTCAAACATGAAGGCAAGGAGAAAGATGAAGATTCTGTTTAGCTTTATGGCCATCTTGTTTCCGCTTGTCACACTTTCTCTCTGATTGTTTAAGACAAAAGTCCCTTGCTTTTCAGTGAAGATTCTAACCTTTTCTTCTTCATCTCTGAAAAGGGTGGAAATCTGGTATGATGGATACTAACTTGTTTACCTTTTTTCTTTAAAATTGTGGATGGTGACAATTGGAATCATTTTGTGTTTGTGTGTGTGTGAAGCATTTATAAATTTTTTGGCCCTTTCTAGAGAACTATGAGAAGATATTGAAAATTTTTATGCAGTGTCAAGTTTTGCCTATGTGTCAAGTCAAGTTTTTTAATTGTTAATGATACTACTATTACACTCGTAAAGATTAAAAAAATTTTGACACTTGAGTAGTGTTCTGCATGATGGTGGGCGGTTGAAATGTTAAACCCTGCAGTAATATGATTACAAAATACATCTGTTGAATGGTCAGATGTGCTTAAGGTCCACGGGGAGCCCTTCCTGTCACTAATTGGCTGGATGGGGTTTCTCTGTGAGTCCTCCTTAGATTGTCCTTGGGGCCGATCTTAGTGATGCCTTCTGCGTTGTTTGCGTGAGAGGTGTGCGTGTGTTATCTCTAACATTTGTGAAAGACAAAAACCAGATTTCTGGCGAGGATTGCACGGGAGGGGGTTGGGTTCACCATCCCACATCGAAAGATCGTGGGATAGTTACTCTAGGTTTAACGTCCATGGGGAGCCCTTTCTGTCACCAATTGACTGGATGGAATTTTTCTATGAATCCCCCTTAGATTGTCCTTGGGGCCGATCTTAGCGATGCCTTCTGCGTCGTTTGCGTGAGAGGTGTGCGTGTGTTTTCTCTAACATTTGTGAAAGAAAAGAATGGTCGGATGTGCATCTAGGGGTGTCAACGAGTCGGAATTGAAAATTTTGGATCCGAACCGCTTTTATGTAGTAGATTCAGACCCAAGTCATATATTCAATGAGTCTTGACCTTAGAGTTTCGAAATCGAATCCGATGGGTCTCGAGTCAAGGTGGGGTCTACCCGGAAAAAAAAAGATCCAAATTTAAACATTTCAAAATTAAAATCAAAACCAATCATAAATTTACTCCAAACTTAAACAGATCAAATTATAAAGCTAAATCACAAATAACTCGCAAAAGTCAATCTAAAATTAACCACAAATTAATCTACAAAATCATTACCAAATTGTTAATTTGGTAAAAGAGTGTGTTTAAAAATATTTATATTTTATAATTATTAATATATTGTTCGGGTCCAGATCGGATACGGGTCGAAATTCTATATTTCATATTCGATCCATTTTTTTCGTTAGAGTAAACGGATACAGGTACAGGTGGTCTGGGTATCAGAATTATTTTTCAACAGAATTATTTTTCAAACTAAATTCGGAAAAATTTATTGGATCTGGGTCGGACCCGGATCCAAACCAGACACGTTGACACCCCTATGTGCATTGCAGGAATAATAAAGGACCACAGTTGAATAGTCCGTTAGTAATCTCTTATAATCAGAAGCCTACTTTTACCTTCTTTCACTTTCTTTCCGACAGATTATCATCGATAGAGCAGGCAACAAAAGACTCAGCCAAACAATCCATCTACAATAAATAAAAAAAAAAAAAAAAAAATCCATACTGCCCTGAATGAAATTCGTTACTATGCCCAACGAAAAGAGAGCAGGAGGCACCTAGGAATATGCTAATGAATATTACGTTGTAGCAGCAGTATAACTCTCAGGTTGACTGGATATCAAATCCTAAAATGTGAAAGAACTGAAGCTATATTCACAGGTTTCGCTAACAGGCAATGGTGCATAAACGTATCAATTGAATTTCTAATGTAAGTCACAAAAAAAATGCTCTAATGAGTTGATTCCAACTATACTGTCTTCTAGTCTCTCCAGCCAAAGTTACGAGCTCGTTCCTCCCATAGCAGAGTCAATTTGCTCTCCTTCAGTAATGCTGCTTCAGCCCTTTCCCGTGCAGTCTCACAAGTATCCACACGTACATAGCACTTCTGCGCTTCTCTTCGGTGAAATGATGCCATTTGCTTTGCATCCATTGTTAATTCCAAAGCATGGTCCAAGATATCCCGTGTTACATTTTGCTGTAAGCTAATCTCCTCTGAAAGTAAAGTTATGGTATCCTTCTTCAATTCCTCATTCATCTCTGGATCTTCACTGGTACAACCTGCAATCAAAACAAACCAGTGGTTAGTTCGGGAAAAAAAGTTTGAGTTGTTACTGTTAGAGACTTAAAAAACCCGTAAGTTGATTCCAATCATATTGCATTTCAATGCAACTATGGTCTAAGCTACAGCATTGCCTGTATCTCTGCAATGGAGATTGCAGAGAGGGAGGGGGAGAGAGGCATGACAGTCAATATTTGGTTGCTACTACCACTACCGGTTAGTTCTATTTTTTAAAGACATGGAGATATAACAGGTCTGTCTTTAACAGAAATTGTTATAATGTGATTCAGAAAATAATGACAAATTGCGCTTCTCAGATTCTTCTTCTGTCATATCAATTTACAGTTTGCTTCTTTTCTATTGAGACTCAAGTATAAAGGATTTTTGTTCTTCAAGAAAAACAGGAAGATGTATAACTTCATCAAGGATTTTTAGACAGTAAAGTTTTAGACAAACACCAACAAAAACTCACTTGCCAAACGGGGAAACATAATGATAAGCAAAGAGGAAGGTTCAACATACCTGATGATGACACGTTAAATATACCTGCAATTGATGAAACAAAAGAACATGAGAAGTCATTATGGACAGATAAGAATGCATAGAGAAACCAAAAGAAGGAGCTGCAAATATTCAATTAAAGAAGGATCACAGCAGTTCAATACTAAAGTTATTACAGCAAGACACCTAAATATTACAAAGAGGAAGCCTTTCACTTCAAAACTTCAACATAGATCATGAAGCTTCCCTGGGAGAAGTCAGTACAATCCGCAACATGGATCTGACTTATCATTCTCAGTTTACTGCCTTCACCAACAATATCTTGGCATCCTCTCACTCAAGATAAGCCCACTGGTTACGAAACCTATTAATCCTATTCTCTGGTTCTCTTTGCGGGTAAAAATGGCACTTTATTCACCCGAAACTTGGCATTCTAATCTTACTACGAAACAAAGAATACAGCCATGACAGCCGCAGTGATTTCACATCCAAATAGTGACGAGTAAAAACGAAACATATTTCAAATAACAATCAATTCTCAATATGCACCAATGCAGAGGATACATTTTGACATATTTAACTAATGAACATCAGAGAAAACAGGAAAGAACAAAGGCGATCAACTAGTCAATCCCCTAATTCATTCAAGCAGAAGCAAAATCAGAAAACTAACCTGAAGGCAGGGTGAATGAATCCGATTGTGGGCAGTCACAAGAACATTCAGGACACGAAACCAAAGCCTTAAACTTCTTCTTAGGCTTATGAGACCGTCCAGAAGAAGATGGAGACGGTCTCCAGACGTAAACAACCAATATCAAGCCAACAAGAATCGATAAGAATCTCAAAAATCCGCCATTTCTCACTCTGTGGTTTGACGGGTGTGCCATAAATATCCTCTGCAAAAACAAGCAGATAGGAGAGTAATCAAATCTTTAAACTTCTAGACAAAAGGGACCGAAAAAACACAAAAGCCTATAAGTAATCACAAAGTGGACAGCGACCCATTGTTTTAATTAAAAATCCACTTCAATACCTGAATGATCAAAACTTCCACTTCAACTCAAACTCAACCATTGCACCAAGGCTTATAATAATACACTAAAACTCATATTATATCAACTGCCTGCGTAAGTTTTAAGTTTGGTCACCAAACAAGGACATGAGAAATCTTGTGGTTTGTTTTGTACGAATGCAGGGTTTGTTTTGTACGAATCAGGTCTAAAACTAACAGCAAATCGGAGTTGAGGAGGGGATGAAAAGGAGAAGTTATTGACTGGGACGAGGACTGGAATAAGATTAGTTTTGTTACTGGAGAAGACTTCTACATGTGCACAAACATCACATATATGCCACGTCAAGAAACTAAGTGGCTTGTTTGCACATAATTGTAAGGGAGAATTTCAGAAACCTCCCCTCAATTTTATAATAATATCAATTGGTACCGCTAAACTTTAAAAAGAAAACGCATTTCCGTAGTTCTTATTTTCAAGTTTTTGTAACTTTATTGACCTATTTCAAAATGAAACTGCAATATAAGGTAAATATATTAAGTATAAATTATTATACACGTTTATATTAACACTATTTATAAAACGTTTATATTAACGTTTAATTGAAACAAACAAACAAACAAAATAAGAACAGTATAATAAACTGTTCATATAAGATATTAAACACACAACTAATATATTCAACTAAGATTATATAAACAGTTTATGGTTATAAACAATGTATTAAAAGCAAAAATATTACGGTGTTTATAATATTATTAAATAGTTTATTTTCTATTTATAAAGTATTATATACAATTTATGATAATACTAGTTTATAATAAATTGTATAGCAGTTTACCATAAACTAATAATATTTGTTTATTTATGGTAATAATATATTATAATATTATAAACTATGTTAGTTTATAAAAATATTATCCAATAGTTTATTCATAACTAATATTTGTTTATTATAATCAATTTATAATTATCAACTATTATAAAATCAAATTTTGGCTACAGAAGTTGTCCTGAACTTCTCATTTGCAGATTCATCATAGTTAAAATGCTGCAACTTTTTTAGTTCTCTGGAGTATGTAGGACTCATTTTGCATCCAACTATTTACAAGTTATGGTAGTACTACTTTCGTCTGTTGAATGTGTTGGTGGGTCGTTATCAACATCTTGACAATTCAAGACTGCCTATGTCTCATTTTGTGTTATGACTACTTCAAGCCTTGTGAAAAAAATATTAATACATTCATAGACTTGGACGTGTACATGGACTACTCGCTATAGAATATGGGTAGATTCCATTTCTCTTTGAATTGCAACAAAATATGTCTTCTAATAGAATTTTGCAAGCACCAACAATGATACTGCAGATCTATCGTACTTGCTAAATTAAGCAGAATTTGAGCACAATTAGTTTCTATGCACAAGATAGGAAAGGTGGTTAACAAATTAGAGTATTATATATGCTAACCTTTTCTTTTTCTCCTTTTCTTTGCCCATTGGAGGTGGCTTTTGCATGGCTTGTTGGATTGCCGGATAGACTTTGTTTGTACAAAACAATACAAATGTAGCACTATTCAATCACTGCCAGTAAAAATTTTGTCTTGCACTACAGTATCATTGGAATGGTATTCTCATCTTTTTGATTCATTTGCTATACACTTTGTGTCATTTTATGAATAATTTTCAATTTTTTTTTTGTTTTGAGGGGTTGCTATTAATGATAATAATGGGTTGATGTTTTGAATTTTATTTTCTCCAATTGAGTACTACTATTTCAATTATAAAGGTGTCATAAAAATGCAATTGTAAGTAATCTTAGTTTTTTGCTAGTCCAATTATGCCTTTATTAATTGATGATTGAAATCTCATATTATAATCTTTTTATTTTTTTATGATGATTAAAATTCATTATGTCGTATTAGAAGAAAATAACAATTTGATGACAATAAGCATTAGAGGTTAAGGGTGTGTTTGATAAAACTGAAGTCTGAAAGTGAAATCTGAAATCTAAATCCATTAAATTATTAAATTGGTAAGTATTAAATTTAATACATTTGAGTGCATATTACATTTAGTAATAAGTGAATAGCTTATTACTTAATTTTGGAAGCAAGTTTTACCTAGAAAATTCAATGCTACTTAATTAATTCAAATGTTCAATTTTTTATTATCAAACAGTCTGAATATGTTAAGATTTGAATCCATTAGATTTAAGTGCTGAATTGGATTATCAAATAGGGCCTAAGTAGGATCTGGTCTTTAGTTATCTATTGGTCTAAAATATCATTCACCCTAATAATTAGATTTATTGCATTTTAATAATAGCAATAATTATAGTAGTTAGAAAAAAACTGTAACCTTTATTAAATTTCAATTATGAACAAAATATAACACTCCAAACCAATGTGTCTCTTTGCATTCTACTTTTAATTTTTTTATTTTCATTAAAAATTCTTGATCAATCACAACCTAATTAAATTTTCAAATTTTAAAAAATATTGCTATTGATACCAAAACAAAGTGCTCTTAGGATAATAGATTCATTGTTGTTTGTGGTTTATGTTAGATTCTGCCTAAAAAATAAAAGAAAAAAAACTCAATTAACTCTACCAATAAAATTCCAATTCTCAAAAAATGAATAGTTAGATAGAAAAATTTAAATGTGATGGATCATTTATACTCCCATTTTAATAGAAATAACACATAAAGTAATACAAAGAGTTCAACTTCAAAGAATGTACATGATCATTTTTTTAAAAAAAAAAAAATGGTGCATATAACTTCATATTGAGGAATTTCATCAAGATTCTGTCAAATTCAACTTACGTAACATAAAAACAATAATGGTAGAGTGTGCAACTGATATTTATGCAAACAAGTATTTTCTATTTTATTTTATTTTAATTTATTGCCCTCCCTCATCCCCACACCCTTTTCATCCCTAAGCATAGAATTCGAACCTTGAATTTGATGTCGGAGAAAACCCTAAGAGCCTTCTTCTAGCCATTGGGCCAACCCTAGTGGTTAGCAAATAATTAATTTTTGTTTACCATGCAAATTTAGGTCATCCAATTCCAAAAGAAAAATAAAAAATTGTTCATATATCTAATTAACAATCAAACAATTTCAGGGCTATTACCATAATTTGTTCATCGTGGAGAAAAAGAAAAAAATTAAAAGAAGTAGCTAGAAATATTGATATTGTACAAACCATTCAAAATATTGATGCTTTTGTCAAATTATTTCATATTTGGTCAAATCTTTTTTTTGAATGTTAATTTTTCGTCTTCTTTAATTAATTGTCCTCAAAACCATTATATAGTATTATATTATATTTAATAAGCATTAATATAACTTATAAATTGAAAAAGAAAGAAATCTTATAAACAATAAATTATATGAAATGTTTATATAAAAAAAAAGGTTAAATAAATGATTATTAGTTTATGATATAAATTGTATTGTGCAGTGAGCTCCTCTTTTTATATTTTATGTTTGTTTAAAATATAGATTAGATTTTAAATGCGATTTCCACTTTTGCAATATAATTTTCATAATCTGAGTTAGATTTGTGCAATTCCAATGACTTTTATACTAAAGATAATGTACTCATGAAGGCTTCCCTTCAAAAGTTGCAATTCAAGTTGCTTTTGCTATTTTAAGCAAAAGCACAGTCTTATAACAAGTGGAACAAGAAATGCCTAAATGCTTTGTGCTGATCAGTGCAAATTAAAATTCGACATCTCCACTAATCTGGGGCATGCCCATTGCCGACATCTGTAGTATGGTAGACATGACAATGGTTGCTTAATTTGCTTGGATAGGAGAGGTATAATTCTGATTTGGCTGGTGTTGGCCATAGTATAGATGTATTTCTATAATCCTCTCAGTTCAGGGATAATGATTGGCCTATCTTGAAAAATGGAACTGTAAAGATATTTCTACAAATCATGGCAGATTGTGATTCATTTCATAATTGATATAAGTTGTATGTTTCAAAGTTTCAAGTTGATTAAATGACACTTTTTTGCCATATGATGAAGCTATTCTTGATTCGTCGCAGCTTTTACATAGCTTCGGTCTGAATTCACGTATTGATTACACAGTATCATATATTTACATTGAGTTAAACTTATGATATAATAGTTTCCTCATCAAGAAAGATTTTGGCAGCCCTTTTTTTCCCTAGGCCGGGGTAGATGAACAACCCTTGGGAAATGAACATAGAAAATAGGGTAAAAAAAAACGTTATCGGCTACTCAACTACTTGGATAAATAACATACAACCCCCCCTATGATTTCATCTATTGCAACATGATCCTCCTAACATTTCAAAATACCATTTCATCTTCTATGATTTTATATAAAGTGGAAATTTGACGGAAAATAGTCTATATAATGTCATTAGTTGAAATACTAATAGTGTCCTTACTTAAATACTAAATCAATCGATAGCTTAACCATCTTGTGTAAAAG
Source organism: Coffea arabica (assembly GCF_036785885.1). NCBI lineage: Eukaryota > Viridiplantae > Streptophyta > Magnoliopsida > Gentianales > Rubiaceae > Coffea > Coffea arabica. Next base: position 69,290,746 of record NC_092312.1, on the reverse strand, counting down.
TACAGGGAAATTACGTGAATAAATGCGAAAATCATGGCGAAGTAAAGTGGATATTTATACAAACTATAAAAGGGTTACATGGATCTTCAGATTTTATCTCGCGCACTTTAAAAGCGTGTTTAGTATAAATGCTGTAATTGATTGTGCATTCCATCTATTTTTCACTTTACATAAAACTACAAAAGGATTATGTGGCTATTTTAAAACTTCAGGGGGATCATCTGATATTATGTAAAATTATAAGGGGGTAATAAGTAATTTATCCCAACTACTTAGATCCTATATATACTTTTAGTTACTCAACTATTTTTTTTCCTCTAAATTGATTATTAAACTTGCAAAAAGTGATATACTTGTAGCCATTCCATCTACTTTTTACAACTTTGGGATAGAAATAGGATCATTCATGTCCAAAATATGTTGGGGTCTATTTATTTGAATGATGTGTTATTTGAGTGTTTGTCAAAAATTAATAGTAGATTATTGTAATTGTCTTAGAAAAATGGAAGTATTTGTATGAAACATCATATTTTTTTCAAAATACACCTCCACCCCCCCCCCCCCAAACCAAAACCACTGGCAATCTCCATTGCTTACTGTCAAGTGTTCCACTTCTATCCTATGTTTTCAGAACCGGACCGGATAGCGACTCGGCCGAGGTCAGGGGTCAGGGGTCAATGGGTTCGACCGGGGGTCGATAGGGGTCGAACCGGATGACGTCATAAATAAAAATTATTTTAAAATTAAAATGTTATATATATAATATCTAATAATATATTGATATTAATAAAGGCATATTCATATATATTTGATGTTTCAAATATATTTAACAAGAAAATACAAAGAAATTAGAACAATCAAGTAGCAATTTATATTATTTAATAAATATTAACAAGTTTAGAATTAAAATTATGAATTTAATTGAAAAATAACATCAAATTTTAGGACAATATTTATAAAGTATCAAATATTTGAGGTATATCAATAAGTTTTAACAATTTAGGGGGTCAAAACATAATATTAAAAAGTTTGAATTTTTTTTTTAAAAAAATACTGTTGAACCGGAAAAACCGGTTTTTTCCCGGTCAAACCCGGTCAAACCCGGTTTTTGACCGGCTTTGACCGGGTTTTAAATTTCCGGTTTTCTAATGTGACTCGGACCGGCTACCTGGCCGGTTCCCGGTTCAACCGGTTCGACCGGCCGGTCCGGTCCGAGTTTGAAAACAGAGCTTCTATCCCCAGTACCGTATTTAATGCTTTTTTTTTCCCCTTAAAACTTGAGGGTGTTTCTAACCTGGTTTGACCTCTTTACTTCAGGTCTTAAAACAACTCTTTCCTAGACCTCCCAAGCCCAATTCACTTAAGAGAGAATGAACCAATTTTCACCTTCTCCAAACTACAGGTACCTCGGCTGTGCAAGGGATAGCTGGGCCCCCTAGAATCTTAATTGAATATATAGTAACAAATCTTTTTGGTACATAATGAATAGAAATATAAGAGAAAAATTGAATATCAAAACAATTAAAATTTGTTGTAAAGAAAATTTTCATCTATGAAATTAGCCCTAAGTTATTGTGATTTCAACAAAGATTTTTTAACCAATATTAGGTGTACATAATGATACCAAAAAAGAAGAGAAAGCCATTGTGAGTGGATTGTTGATTTAATAGCAGTATAGTTTTAGTTGTAACTAAACGAAAAGCAATCATAATGTTTTAGCACTTTAACAATTAGAAAAAACTTAGAAAGCCACCGAGATCTGTCACAATCTTCAGCATCAATAAAAACATACAAACTTGCATATTTTTCTTTCTTTTTGAGAGAAAAGTGAGTTAATCCATCCATTTAAAATCATGCCTAATAGCATTATAAATAGGTGAGAACATTATCTCACCAAACACCTCTAAAATACAAATAGAGTTTTAAATAAAAAAACATGAATTGCCATGTTTCCAGATCTACATATACAAGTTTGAATCCAACAATTTGTTTGATTATAAAAATGTCTTCTTAATCAATATAGAATTTTCTAATAATATTTTGTTGAATAACACTCTAGACTGAAAACCTCGATGCTAACTTCCTCCACCAAATGCAATCCTTTCACAACTGCAATCATTTTAGCTAGTTAAATCGACAAAATATTACTAACTCCTTTAGTCAAATAGTAATAATATGTCCAGTTCCACACCTAACAATCACCTCAAACTTTAATTACATTATCTATCATTAGGGACAATAAAAAAAGATAAGAGTACAAAGTCATATAGAACCAATTTATCAAAAGATTCTGAAATCTAATTTTACACTTCTTTTATTCTTAGGCAATCATTTGCTAAAATTAAAATCATGAAAATAAACTAGCTATCATGAATACAGGCTAGTCATTCAAAATGTTGAATGAAAAGATACAAAATATTTTCTTCACATCCTAAATTGTTGGCCCCAACAATTATTTTACACATAATCCACCTTATCTAGTAAATAAGCTCTTTTCACTATTAAGAAACTTTATATAAATCAAAATATCAAAATATAATTATCTATCCATAAATTAAGAGACTCTAATTACTTTTTAATTCAACAAGCCTCACCCATTTCCTTCCTAATGATCGTTTACCTTGAACTTTCATTTGTCATATTCTTTCTCCTCCACTCTAGCACTATCACCCTATCATCAAATAACAGTTTTAATAAATAAAAAATTAGAATTAGAATGAATATGTATAATGGAGTTTATTATTTTATAGGGGAAGTA